>NC_092631.1:62094731-62333778 GCF_039555335.1 Amphiura filiformis | reverse complement strand
AGCTTAGTCTCAGACACCACCTCAAGCTCAATCCCAGCAATGTGAAGACTAGGAGGGACAGGAGTTGGATTCATCAAAACATAATATTGTGTTATGTTGTGTGGAAGGGCAATTCCGCGGTAACACGGTCCCTGTTCATAGTCGTAAGCACCATCTTTCGTATTTCTACAGCTTCCTTAATCCAGCGGGTTTTTTTATCTTTCTTGCTCCGTGCCAATGACCTTAGCGTCCCTCACCCAATGACGTGATTCTTGTCAACAACATGATCTGTTATAGCCGACTGTGCTCTAGTGACCACTGTGTTGCTGACTTTCTCCACTACACTTTTGTGTTCTTCTAATCGCGTACCGAATTTCCTTCCTGTTTCACCAATATAAGACAAGTTACAGTTCTTGCAGTGGTGTTGTAAGAGTCTCACTTATCTTTTGGATGGAACAGTTGCTTTCTGAGGGTCTGATGTGCGGTCTCATAGCTGTGGAGATATTATAGTTCTTTATTACTCTGGACTCTCTTTCCGTGACACCATTCACATAATGGTAGAACAACCATACCTGTATACTCTTGTTGTTTTCCTCTGTCTTTTTTGTCGCTTTCTTTGACTTAACAGTTGTATGTGATCTTTCACTTTTTCAAATGTCCAACTAGGATAACCACAAGTTTGAAGGGCTTTCTGGACTTTCTTTTCTTCTTCAACTTTATCCTCCTTTTCTGTCACTATAGTGTCCTTTCTGTAGTACAACGATCGTATGACCCCAAGTTCTTGGTGCAGAGGATGATGGGACTGATAATTGAGGTTTTAGTCGGTGAGCGTTGGTTTGCGGTAGACCATGGGTTTAACCGTACCATCTTCTTTCCTTACAATCAACGTATTCAGAATAGGTAGAGAACCTTGCGTTTCTTGCTCAAAAGTAAATTTGATGGAGCCAGACTTACCAACCTGATTGATGTGGTGAACGCCGTCTTTGTTTATCACTTCCATCACATCATCTACGTAACGAAGCCACAACTTCGGTCTGCAATCGAGGCGAGCTGTAGCGATTGCCTGTTGTTCCAACGTTTCCATAAATATGTAAGCTGCTATCGGGAAAGCTATTTAGCATAATAAAGGGTAAATACACTATCAAATCACGGCGAGATGTAAATTGGGTGATGGTGTCACAGGTCATTAGAGTTTATCAATCGGTCTATTGCAACTTGTTGTAATGCCATACACTGTACTATTCGAGCTCTCCCATCCCCTTCCTTCCCTCTTCCAATCCACTCTCTCTCCTCTGTTTCTCTTTTTCTCTCCCCTAACCCCCTCACTCACACACCCCGCCCCCACATACACCCCACATACACCCCACAGCCCATGTCTCACTCCTTTCACATTTTTTCGTGCAATAAATATTAAACTTAAATAAAAGTCAATTAGCCTTAGGCTGACAAATACTTCATTCTTGTGCTGAAGATGTTACCCTGATGACCTTCATCGAGTCGAGTGAGTACAGACAAGCTGCTGCTACATACCTCCACCAAGACCTACGTTAATATACTAATAAGTGTCAATACATCACAGTTTCCAACCGTAGCGATTCTGTAGGCAGCCACCTTAGCCTCTGTGGTATACAAAGCTTCTAGAGGCATATAGTGTGGAACGTCTTGGACTCATCCTCAGCAGAGATTACAGATTTATCTTGGAATCACCACGATTTCAAAGACAGCGGCACAGCGTACTCCCCGAGCGTACTGGTCTCCTCTGTCAAGCTACACCCTATCCGGTGTCTACTCAGAGAGGGTATGTTAGCACGTGTACGGCATGGCATGGGGCACGGATTCCTATCACAGTCAAAGCTTGATGCAGTCCATATCCAGAGGCTTGCTGCCATTCGCATCATGGATTGCCCTGGGAAAGAATTCCTCCTCCCTACAAATTCAGCCTTAGGTCCACCGTAGCACACCGACTTCGCCTGGTAAATAATTACATTGTACAGCAGAGAATCTAAAAGCAATACCCGGGATCGATACGCGTGAATGTGCTATACACGATTTGATATTCAGACGATAAATCTTTGAATGCCGGGGTTTGAAAATGATGAATATCTCCCGTAATTTTTGTTTTCTAAAGAAGCTGATTTTAAGGCTTGCACTTGAACATATGTGTTGAAAGAACATGATAGTCGTTAGCGAGCGTATTGACAAAGAACCGTGTGTTTTGAACTCAAAACTGACAAAAATTCAGATTGAATACATTTAAAAAATGACAGCTGCCCTCATTCGTAAACAATCGGGGTAACGAAACATAGCACGTTACAAGCGCAATGTGGACCACTGGTGGAGGCAGTCTAATGCAGATGACGTACCAGGCTCACTGAGATCTACAGAGGTTCACCGGCCTATTGTCAATAGCCTTAGTCGGATGTTCCTCGGCCCATTATGCGTCTCAAAACTATTAAGCAGGTCGGAACAAAATGTGTGGCTATTTAAGAACAAGTGGATTCGGTCTACCATCATGGCAATTTCTGCCATGAAGATATCGGGGCGATAACACTATGTGTAGGGCAGTTTATAGTGCAACCACTAAGTTCCATCGAATGTACTATGTTCCGGAGCTATAATTGTGCCAACTACTTCCTGTCCAGCTCCGGACTGTCCTTCGTCTTCGCTTTTCCTTGCAGTACAAATTCCAAGATGATGAAAGGTCCTTCGTTCCATCTACAGCCCGCATATGGAACGCACTCCCTTCACATTCCCGTCAGCCTACCGTAAAGATAAAAGGTGATAAATAAATAAATAAATAAATAAATAAATAAATAAATAAATAAATAAATAAATAAATAAATAAATAAATAAATAAATAAATAAATAAATAAATGAATAAAATAAATAAATAAATAAATAAATGAAATAAATAAATAAATAAATAAAAACACGAAAGTTTGGGGGCGTCTTCCCGCTCCCGAATACAAAATCACAAACATGCATATCACTTGGAGACAAAAATCTGTGATCGGTTGATAAATCTGTGCAAAATCTGTAATCTAACACAGATTTTTCACGGATTTTTCAACCAGTCACAGATTTTTCACAGAAAATTGTCTCCTAGTGATGTGACGCCTAATGTATGATTTCATCGATTCTACAAGTTGAGTATTACCGTTACCGCTGATTTCACAAATCAGTACATTTTACTACATAAAATTATCTGTTGAACATATTGTCTATAATATTTCATTGTATTTGATGATAAGTAGACTACTGTATACACTGTAGTTGAATGTGGCAGTGTTCAGGGGGAGGCCAGGTAACCGCAGCTTGTCATTGCATGCATATTTTGCGAACGTTGTGTTTGCTCAAATTTGGTATTTTTGTTGCGTATCCCCTGTATAGAGACTTTTATCCATCTATGCAATCCAGTTATCTAGACTCTTAATCAATTTTGTATTTATTTTATTTATTTGTTAACTTTTACGTCGTATATATGTTATACGACAGCAAAGGAAATCACGTTGTTTTGGAATTACCGGAAGATTTTTCTTTCCTGAATTACTATTTGCTTTAATAGTCTATTGTTTGTATTTTGGTAATTCAAATAAATATTATTATTATCAACCCTTAGGATCTCCTTTATATAACCCATACCATTCCTCTTGTGTGTCATCTTTATTTGTTTTAATATTTGAGTGCGAACACCGCTAGGTTATGCTCCTCTTATGACCCGTCTTATTAAGAGTTCCTTATGAGACAGGATTGAAGAGTTCAAGGAAGGGATCAATGGATATGCGGCGGAAAGGGGTGGGTGGGTGTGTTGGCGTGGTTTCAAGGGGGCTCAAGGGGTTTCATGGGGCGTTTCCCCTAAAATCCTAATAGAAGAAAATTGAAGCAATAATTGTCCTTTGCATCTTCCTTTTAGCCGGAAAACACCATGTTTTGGGCCCAAGTAGGGTAAAATTGAAAATTATTAGCCTGAAATCATATCTTTTGACTGCTACCCAAAATCGTTATTTGGAAGTAACAAAAATACAATGATATGGGGATAGGGTTGATATATAGCCATCTTCGTGCACGTTGCATGTTTGTAATTGCTTACCACAATGTTCCCAATTGTTTACAGCAACTCAACTTGTAAAATCGCCGATAAAATCGATGAAACCATGCATTAGTCGTCACATATGTTCGACGTGAGATAACGACATGGTCCATTAAACTACAGCATATGTTTAATTGTTTTTCATAAAAAATATCGGCGTTGCAGTATAAAATTCAGTTTACAGACAATGTACAGTAATGTTGTGAAAAAGAAATACTTTTGTGCTGAGAAAAAGAAATGCCAGCAAATAGGTCTAGAGTAAGGACAATAAATTTATGAACATATTCTTTCTTGATGTATCTGAAATAGCATCAACAATGGTTTGCAAGCTCACAGTAAATTAAAATACAAACATGTATGAAGTACGTTACAATGCCACGTACCCAATGAATGAATGAGTGAATGAATGAATGAATGAATGAATCAATCAATCAAATCTTTTTGTTTTATTCAAATACAACAACAACAACGACAAATACAACAATTGAAAAAGAAGGTGCTGAGAAGGCCAAGAGGCCTTAAACAAATCCCCTTAACATTTATATGAGACTGAGCTTAATAATGAAAAAATACAATAATAAAATACAGAACATGCAGAGCCTGAGTGTAATACCAAAATACTATCAATTTTAAAATTGATATAACAGGTTTGTTTAATGACGGATCACAATTCTTTTCATTGGTCATTCATTACACTACAATTTTAACATCTTTGATTTCTTTAAGTAGTTTTTTATTATGATAAAGTGAATCAATCTATGACTGTAGACAGAAACCTTAAAGGGTTTATTTCCTTACCCACTTCATAGACATTATGTAGGCTAATACATAAATAAATAAATAAATAAATAAATACAAACAAATTCAAAGTATAGACCTCTGGCAAGGCAACCGTTACTTAAAGTTTCACGGAATACCCTCACTTACGATCATTGGGTAACCTGATGATCGTAAGTGAGTGTATTCCCAAACTATTAAAACGGTTGCCTTGCCATTAATACTATTAACTGGGGTTTCCAACCCCCAAGCTAAATACTGTTTTGCTATCCGATCTTTCTTCTTTCTTCTTCTTCTTTCTGGCAATAAATTTCAAAATGCTTCTCCTCCTACATGTTACACCCTACAGTTACGTAACTTGCACATATGTATCGGCTATATCCAGTGCCCATAGGGTGCAAACATAATTGGGGTCAAAGGTCATTAAGGGGGCATTATCGGTATATAATCAAATACCTTCAAAATGCTTCTTCTGCCACATATTACATAGCACAATGACGTCACTTACACATGTGCATCGGCTTTACCCAGTGCCTATACCTTGCACACAGAATTGGGGTCAAAGGTCATTAAGGAGGTAAAGGTATTTTGCCTTCTCTCGATATCTGCAAGGGGTGTGGGGCTCACACTCAGTGACAACAAATCTCATGACCAGGGGAACATTTTACAGGGGTCAGGTCAAAGGTCATGCAGAGGTCAAATTTTAGAAATGCATTTTCTGGACATCTGTAAGGGGTAAAGGGCTCAAACTCTGTGACAACAAACTTAATGACCAGGGGAATATTTTGGAACAGTTTGCAGGGGTCATGTCAAAGGTTAACTGTTTAAATTTCATTTTCTGGATATCTGTATGGGGTATGGGGCTCAAACTCAGTGACAACAAATCTCATGAACAGGGGAACAGTTTGCAGGGGTCAGGTCAAAGGTCATGCAGAGGTCAAATTTTCTGTAAGGGGTACGGGGCTCAAACTCTGTGATAACAAATTTACTGACTCAGGGGAACACTTTAGAACGCTGTACAGGGGTCAGGTCAAACGTCATCTGGGTCAAATTAATTTAATTTTCTGGGCATCTGTAAGTCATATGGGACTCAAACTCGGTGACAACAAACCTCATGACCAGGGGAACATTTTCGGAATATTTTGCAGGGGTCAGATACCTCCAAAACACCAACATGCCCCAGCTAGGTTTGTGGTCTGTGACCACCATTTGCCACTAGTTTGAATTTGTTTCTATAGCTCACCTGTAATGGGTTTGAGCACTCTAAATTCCAAAGTTAGTCACTTGTAAAGTAAACTTGTTATAAATAAATAAATAAATAAATAAATAAATAAATAAATAAATAAATAAATAAATAAATAAATAAATAAATAAATAAATAAATAAATAATTAAATAATTAAATAATTAATTAATTAATTAATTAATTAAAAATAAATAAACAACCAGGAGATTAAAACTAATACTAACAAACTAAAGACACAAAGTCACAAATTCACAAACAAACAAACAAACAAACATAGCAAAAATAAAAGTTAAAAATAGCAAAGTCAATGCAATTAATATTTTTACTTACACTTATTATAGTACAGTAGTACTTAATGTTCTACCAACTATACAACCACATTAATTTGCTAACTCTGTAAGAACAAAAAGCCAAATTGACAGATGTCAAGCCGGATACTATTATGTATTACAAAACAATTGGCAACAACAAATGACACCTGTTAGCTAGCAAAAAAGTTTGCATTAATAATACAATAAATCAGGGATGGTCGTGATAATCGCCCAATCAGTATAATTTCTTCACGTGCAAATATCAAATGAACCAATCGCAAACATCATCTGAAATGCGTAATTATAACTTTTAAAACGAAATTTGCTAATTTTTGCCACGTAATTACATATGGCCGGAAAACCAACGACATAACGCTGCATTGCTCGTTTTGTCTGATGCTCTTTTGGAGTATATATCTGTTACACGGGTGTACTGTAAACCAAAATCATAGACCTGCAAACCCAGATCGCTTCCACGAGAGCGAAGAGAGGGAGAGGTAGCAGCTAAGAAGAAGGAGTCCTAATAAGTGGTGACTATGGCTTGGTATCCGTTCTATTTCGCCGTTTTGGCGTTAATGATCGACGTGACAAATGTAGCAGCACACGAGTAAGTTTTGAATTATATATATGTTTTTTGATTGTGATTTATAATGATCCATTGAACAAGTTTTCAGCGCATATAAACGTTGAAAAAACAAACATATTATGCGCGCCATTATGAGTTTAATTTTTCAATAATATATTGATTTATATAATGAAATCGATTTTTTGGCTGCTTCGACCAAATCTACCCTTAAAACGACCAGTTCAAACAAAATCCTTTTCAGACCCGTAATGATTTACGATTCCTTTCTATTCTGTAAAATATATTTGTACCTAAGGTATTTTATCCGACATGCAGAAACGTTTAAGTAAGTCCCGGGTACAAGTTGTGTTTCCATTTCCACCTAAATGACTTAAGTAATCGTAGATTAACCAATCTCCTTAGTAACTTACCCGGGGAAAGAAAGCGCATTATTTTATGAAAATGTTGGTACCAAAATCTAATTTTCGCCAAAAGTGAAGCTAGTTTTAGTGACAATTTTGATATAAAAATTACAAAAATCACGGGATTTTTTAGTACTGAGATGTAATGCACTCCCCCTTCGGGGCTCGTGCATTAGACACATCAACATCTCAGTACGCGTGCATTATTTTGTACAATATCACTCCCAACAAGTGATACGCTTTTATTAACCTATAATGGTCCGAGAATGTTTTCAATAGATTAATCGAGTAGGGGAAAGTACGCTGATCAATAAAATTTTGTTTGAATCAAATCGGACATACGGTTTTCACAATACATCAATTTATATTTACTTATCTTATTGTTTTGTATAAATAATCAATGTAGTTAATGAGCTCAAATGACTGAAAGGTTCATTAATATGCATTCTATTACCCCCACGACCCATTATTCAAAATCGCGCACTGTGATTTGTTGAAACGCGCCACGTGACAGACCATTAATTAGCGATAAAGTGTCAAGGGCAACAAACTTTATGTTCTTATATCATCACAGCGCACAGCAAAGCGCACATCACACCTGCTTATGTAGGGGAGAATGGAATGTCAGGGGTGTGTTATTGTATGTGCATACCTGCTTATAGGGGAGAATGGAATGTTAGGTTGTGTTATTGGAATGTGCATACGTTTTGGCTACGTGTAGGCGCTACACCTTGAGGTAAACAACTTGAAATATTCAGGGCAAAAAATGTGATATTTTCTCTTTAAATCGCACTATTTTGTGGTAATAGAATAGAAATAAATGCAGCATTATCCTTTACACGCAAATAATGTGTCCTCGGCAGTAAATCGTTTAAATAATGGGTTCGGCTGCGCCTCACCCATTATTTACGTTTTTACTGCCTCGGACACATTATTTCGTGTAAAGGATCATGCATTACCCTTTATTTCTTAAATATATATATAAAAAACATGCATAAATGAATGTTCAAGGTACTCTTATTTCGCATAGTTTTACCTAGAAACTTGGTCAAAGTGTTTCAGCCACCAAAAATTAGCAGATCACTTGACAGGGACAGTCTTCAGTGAACGGCTCTTTTCAGAGCCATCAGTAGGCAAGGGCGGCCTACATGTCTCATACTTAGGTACTTTGTCCTGAAGAGGTCAGACAGGCAGAACTTCAGGGATACAACTCTTTTACTATGAAATTTATTTCCTCGGTCAAACACCGTTTAAACCAATCAATAGAATCCTTAAATAGCACTAGTCTTTATTTTGCTTTTGGTTAAAGCCATATTATAACATTTGCTGAGTAAAATGCCCTCAATATTGTTCAAAATTCTGGTTTTTACACGATCATATTGTACAAACATACCCTGCAAAATCTAGATTAGAGGTGCTGTAGTTGTGTCAAAATCTCGGATTTTAAATAAAACGCAGAAACCGTCGTTTTATTATTACGATGGAAATATTAGTCGAACACGTACACGATATTCACTACACAGTACGTGCGGGACGGATATACACACCAAAGGATAGGATAGTACCGGAACACAACCGACGGAGTGATACACATTAGTGACATCGGCGCTGGCAGTAAACTCCAATTTTGTTTGATTTACCTCAGTGGTTCGGCTCAAAATTAAATGGGGACATATCTGATAATAAAAGCTAACATTTTATGGCAAAGAAATACTAATCTTTTTTGTATGGAAATGTTATAATATGGCTTTAAATCCTGTTCAAGTGGTGGGTTACAAAGCATTGCATTTTGTCTAGGTATGTACATCCATGGAGCTATTAACGATGGAGAAGCAATAGATTACGTAACGCATTGTTCCTTTCTGCCGATTTGATTTTCCTCGAAAGTTACCTTTTGTTCGGGACAAAAGGGTCCCGACATTAAATCGGTAACTGACCTGACAGCGTATTAATAGGCAATAAGTGATCAAACGAAAGTCACGTGAAAGCGCCTACATGAGCGAGCGGTACCTTTTGTTCCCATACAATCCAAGGGTGTGATTGAGTAGCCGAAGCACAAAAGGCACAATTTAGCCGTCGTTGTACAGTTCGTTATCAACCACCTGACTTTAGGCGCTTCATTTAAACAGAGCTTATTTTTCTTATTATTTTAAGGGGAATCATGACAATGTACGCCGGGACCAATCGTACCCGTGAACATCGATGTCCAGAAACACGTACAGTGGTAAGACCTGTGACGGAAAATATCATGACAGCGGAAACGGTTGAAATGGACATCGGCAATGACGAACTAAAAACTGGCGACGAGATAGTTTCCGTTGATGGATCAAAATATCATATTAAACGGTAAGTTATACTATATACATTTTAAGTAGCTGATAACCAGTATTTCAAAAAAGGGTGCAGCTTTGAACTGATGTGATGGGATTCAATTTTATTCAATATCTATGCTGACCAACAGATCGTTCTACGGTTTCACGATTTAAATTTATATGGCCCGAGATTGCCTAGAGGGCATTGAGACAAACAGAATGCATGTGAAATGTTCCAATTTCCAAAGGTTAATGATCGAGAATGAAAAGAACAGATTAATTTTATCATGTTTGTCGAGGCTCCCTATCATTAGATATCCACGAAAAAAAATGTATTCCCAAAATTTCAGTTGATTACAATTTTGCGTTAGCGAGTTATGCATGATTATGTATATTATACTGCTCCATAGGCCACTGTTGTAATTTCGTTCTGCAATACCAGAACGAAATTAAAATTTGACGATATTTTTGGTAAACGAATAAATCTGCAAGAAATTTTTGGTTCATTAACATTATGTAACCAGAGGTGTCCAGTGGTATAAAAATCTCAACTTGTTTTGGAGAAAAGTGGGGGGATGAGGCTGTGGATCACGAAATGCCCTTTTAATTGGCCATCGCATTAAACCAACGCTTCGACTTCGCACTACAACTACTACTATTAAGTAGTCTATGTACACGGGAGATTTACGTGTATACATGTCCTGGATATGTTGAATGGCAGAATTTCACTAACCTCCAGGCACTTCACAACCACACATAATTTAATTTCGCCAAAATGTGACTCAAATTGGCCCACTTCTAACCCCTTTGTCGCCATTGTCAAATTATACCAATCTCTTGATTATTCATTTTCAACAATACACGCACGAATACGGATAAGATAATTAGATACATTTTCTCCAGAAAGTTGCATTTGGAAATGAATTTGGAGAAAACCTTCTGTTAATAAAATACTATGCTGAGCCACCAGCCTGGGTGACTCACGCTCCAGTAATTTCAGATGATTGAGCTCAGTAATACATCAAAGAATGTCTTCCAATTCATGAAAACAAATAGATAATCAGCTTATCGGATTAAAAACTTGCTGCTCAACGAGTGTTTGTAACTATCAGAAGGTTTTCTCCAAATTCATTCTCTAATGGAGAATAGATGTAATATAAAATAAGGGGTATCTGAAGACACCGATCTACAGAACTACTACAACTTAGCTCACTTCCGGTAATTATTACCGACGTGACGTTACAAAATAGGCCGGCAAATTCGGGTTTTTTGGAAAACACTCTAAATATGGAATACACGAGTCATTTCTCGAAATTCTCATCTTAAGTCCATAGATAAAATACGAAACATGTGTATAAAACAAATAAAAACGTGTAAAAGTAGAATTATTGCGGAAAAAATGAATGTTTATGGTGCGCAAAAAATACATGTCACGATCACTAAAATGGTTACATCTATAACTGTGAGCAAACATGGTCGTATGTTTTCTATAATAATTATACATTTAACTAACTTCAGCTTGTATTAACTTGATTGATGTCTATGGGCCGAAGATAGAGACCATTCAGCCGGGAAAATATTAATGAAAGGAAAAACAATTCTAAAATAAAGAAAAACATGGATATTTTGCACTCAATAGCGCCCTCTATAAAACTACATTTTTTAGGTTTGTTTATTATCTTTCATTTTAAAATGAATTATGTTCCTTACATGTTTCGCTGTGTACCTGGACTCTTTTGAAAGCTGATACCCAAAAATCAAAGATGGCCGTCAACAAAATATGCAAATTAGCTAATTTTTGCATGTTTTGCTTTTATTCAACCCAAATGTCCTTGACATCATATTTGAAGTGTCTTGCAGGTTTAAAAAGTGTTTTTGTGTTTTTGGTGCAGACCTGCCCTCACGTCCGACCGTGTCAAGACGACTTATATCTTTTAAGATATCGTATGATGTATTTGATGTAATGACATAATAACATAATACCGGTGTAATAATATGATAATTATATTAATTTTCACAGTACTATGCCGCGATTTTCAAAACGAGATATTCTACGAAGTTTTGATGAAACTGTAGACGAATGCTGTACTCACTGGATGGGAGAATCTTGCAATATCCGTAAGTCTTCCTTTTGCAATGATTATTATCTTCTAATAGGTACGATTCAGACCTAGATGGGAGTATAGCCCTGACATCTGTAATCACGTAAAACAAAAGTGGTGTTTGACCACAGTTTCAGTCCCTATTAATTTTAGAAGAACGAATGAAAAGACAATCTGATTTAGGTTTTAACCCTAACCGCCTAGGGGCTTTTTGGCGACGGAAAGGGAAAGAAGGAAAGAATAAAGAGAGAAAAGAAAGAAAGAAGTTGTTTGCTCTGGGTGGGATTCGAACCCGAGACCCCTCGCATGCCAAGCACTCGGTCGGCGACACTTTGCCACGGGTCTTGGGCTTCGCTGGCCAGCGAAACCGTGCCTATATATCACTTAGGGCGATTGCGTCATCACACCACGTGGGATGCATGCACGAACAGCGCATATATCAAGTAGTATTTTGTTGTATTCAGGAGGGTTAGGGTTAAGGAACGCATCATTTACTTCCGGAGGTAGTTGAGAAAAAGGGGCATTGTTTTTGCACTAGGTAGACGGCAGGATATATTTGTTTGTTTTGGTAATAGTAGGGAATTTGTTGTTGTAGTCTTGTTGTTGTTTTTTTTAAAAAACTTCCAGAAGCCCACACACCCACCCACCCTGGATGTCAAATACTTCGTCGTTTTCTAAAATCTAATTTTTGCATTGTGTTTATTAAAATTCAGGGTTTTGAGTTTTAAAAAGGGCCGGTTTAACAAAAGTACTACATGTAGCAGTGCACTATTTAAATATTTTGTTGTCAGATGGACAAATTATATATCAAAATTTTCAAAAGAGTCTGTGAAATCTTTTCTGCTATGTTGACAATTTTATTAAGTAACCTGTGCGTTCTATTCCGTATCTATGCAACATTCACGTCATTTAAGGATTTTCTCATTTTTTTACCCCAAAAAATGTGATATTTTGACTGGCTTTAGATTCCTTTGAAACTAGATGAAGTAGAAACTTCATATTTGGTGTGAAGAATACATGACACGTGGTAACAAAATCATCATTTTTGTACCACACATTAGCTTTATTGTTGAAAATGTCATTTGTGAGTGATTTTTGTTGACTATGATCAACATCACAGTCTCATTCTTGCTGATGAAAGATGGAGTTGCCACCTCCGAGAAGATGGAATAACTTTGTCTGGTTTTTTTTGCTGTTTTTTGTTTGGTTATTGAAGCTTTCGTAAAGATTATTCATGAAGAATTATTAAAAAGAATTATTAAATTTAAAATTAAAGACGTCTTGTATATCAATAAAGCTTTGGAATGCAAAAATAACTAAAGATTAAAAACAAGGGTCAGTTGTTTGCTAACATTTTCCCAAAACCACTTAGAACTACCATAGGTCAAAGAAGAATGTGGTAGTCGACGTTTATGAGCCAAACATTAATTTTATCTCACTTATTAATTCGTATACTTAAAAAATCCCATGTAAAATGCTATTATTGGTCAAAACTGGGCACAAAGCACTGAAAAACAACATTTGATGATTTTGTACCTTTATATTAAATATCCACATTTCATGTATTCTCCATATCAAATATACCGTAAAAACTTGATAGTTAGTATATATGTGCTTACCCAGCAAACACAAAATCTTTTGGCTTTTGGTTTAGGTAAAAACGTTTCAATAACATTAAAATATCGGTTATATAAAGGTCATGATAACGGTTTAAAACGTTTTGTATGAAAACACACTACAACAATATTTTTAAAAAAAAAAAAAAAATGTTATTGTAAACTATTTTTGCCAAATATTGTGTCAATACTTAAATAACATTATGTTAAAATATTTGAACCCAGCAAACACAGAAATGTTCTTAAAATGTTTTTTTTTTCAAAACCCTTTAATAACATTTAAATGTCGGGTTATATAAAGGTCATGAAAACGTTTTTAAAACGTTATTGAAAATATTTTCGGCAAACATTTTTCGCAAAATATTTTTCAACTCCCAAAATAACATTCTGTTTAGAATGTTTTGTATCAAGTTTTCAAGAATGTTTTTGGAATGTTATTAAAACGTTTTTATACCCTTTATATAACCCGACATTTAAATGTTTTCTGTAACACTTTTTGTTTGCTGAGCAGTAGATTATCAAAAAATGTTTTTTAAGGTTATAAAAACGTTTTATACTCTTAATATACCCTTTATATAACCCGACATTTAAACGTTTTATAACCTTTTGCGAATGATGTCGAAAACGTTTTGGGTTTGCTGGGATACTATCGAGCACTTTTAAAACATGCAAACATGAAGAGCCCCATCCACAAAGTGTAAAGGGTTTTGAGCAAATCATCGATACACATGCCTACTAATTAATAATGTTATGGTCACTAACCCAGCAAACACAAAACGTTAACGACATCATTCGCAAAAGGTTTAAAAAAAGGTTGGCAGAAAACGTTTAAATGTCGGGTTATATAAAGGACATATAAAGGGTATTAAACGTTTTCATAACATTCACAAACATTTGTTGATAACAATAATATTATTTAAGTGCAAAATAATTGGCAAAAAATGTTGGCAAAACACATTTTACAATAACATTTTGAAAACATTTAAAACTAGACATAGCTGTGGTCTAAGACCACGAACACAGCCGTGGTGGGACCCCTTAATGACCCTTGACCCCAAAAATGCATGTGTGCACGTGGCATCACTCTGCTGTTATTTATGCCAGAAGAGGCATTTAGAAGGCATTTCTTTTTAGACCGGAAGTGATTCCTTAATGACCTTTGATCCCAAATAAAAAATACCAGAGATACACTGAATAACAACAATTCATGTGTGAACATACCGTTACTGTCCTATGTTTTGTTTAGCTAATAAAAATGTGAAGGTATTTCGTTTTATACCGGAAGTGACCCTTTTGGCTTTTGGTTTAGGTAAAAACGTTTCAATAACATTAAAATATCGGGTTATATAAAGGTCATGATAACGGTTTAAAACGTTTTGTATGAAAACACACTACAACAATATTTTTAAAGGTTTTCAAAAAATGTTATTGTAAACTATTTTTGCCAAATATTGTGTCAATACTTAAATAACATTATGTTAAAATATTTGAACCCAGCAAACACAGAAATGTTCTTAAAATGTTTTTTTTTTCAAAACCCTTTAATAACATTTAAATGTCGGGTTATATAAAGGTCATGAAAACGTTTTTAAAACGTTATTGAAAATATTTTCGGCAAACATTTTTCGCAAAATATTTTTTCAACCCCAAAATAACATTCTGTTTAGAATGTTTTGTATCAAGTTTTCAAGAATGTTTTTGGAATGTTATTAAAACGTTTTTATACCCTTTATATAACCCGACATTTAAACGTTTTCTGTAACACTTTTTGTTTGCTGAGCAGTAGATTATCAAAAAATGTTTTTTAAGGTTATAAAAACGTTTTATACTCTTAATATACCCTTTATATAACCCGACATTTAAACGTTTTATAACCTTTTGCGAATGATGTCGAAAACGTTTTGGGTTTGCTGGGATACTATCGAGCACTTTTAAAACATGCAAACATGAAGAGCCCCATCCACAAAGTGTAAAGGGTTTTGAGCAAATCATCGATACACATGCCTACTAATTAATAATGTTATGGTCACTAACCCAGCAAACACAAAACGTTAACGACATCATTCGCAAAAGGTTTAAAAAAGGTTGGCAGAAAACGTTTAAATGTCGGGTTATATAAAGGACATATAAAGGGTATTAAACGTTTTCATAACATTCACAAACATTTGTTGATAACAATAATATTATTTAAGTGCAAAATAATTGGCAAAAAATGTTGGCAAAACACATTTTACAATAACATTTTGAAAACATTTAAAACTAGACATAGCTGTGGTCTAAGACCACGAACACAGCCGTGGTGGGACCCCTTAATGACCCTTGACCCCAAAAATGCATGTGTGCACGTGGCATCACTCTGCTGTTATTTATGCCAGAAGAGGCATTTAGAAGGCATTTCTTTTTAGACCGGAAGTGATTCCTTAATGACCTTTGATCCCAAATAAAAAAATACCAGAGATACACTGAATAACAACAATTCATGTGTGAACATACCGTTACTGTCCTATGTTTTGTTTAGCTAATAAAAATGTGAAGGTATTTCGTTTTATACCGGAAGTGACCCTTTAATGACCTTTGACCCCAAATCTATGTACACCCGTAGACACTGGGTAATGACAATGCATGTGTGCAAGTGGCGTCACTGACCTACGTAATTTGTGGGAGAAGATGCATTTTTAGTTGAAATCACGTTTTTGACCCCTATGACCCCTGCGTGACCTTTGACCCCACGAGTTTCATGTGACATGTAGGGGCACGGTCAATGAACATTGTGACCAAGTTAGGTCAAAATCGATGTGAGCATGTGAGTGTTAGAGCAAATGTAAAAGTTGGCAGAAGAAAGAAGAAGAAGAAGAAGAAGAAGTAGAAGAAGAAAGAAGAACCTGTAAGAAAAAAGACTAACGCCACGGCTGTGTAAATATTGTTGTAGTGTGTTTTCATATACAAAACGTTTTAAAACGTTTCCATGACCTATATATAACCCGACATTTTAATGTTATTAAAACGTTTTTATCTAAACCAAAATCCAAAATATAACATGTTTAAAACGTTTTAAAAACATTTTTGTGTTTGCCATTAAATGACCCAGGCCAAAATCACCTGCTATCGAGTTCACTCAACACGCAAGCACACCGTTTAATATATTGAACAACTTGTGATTTTTTTTGATCAATTAGTGAAGTATGGCTGTTAAAGGGAGTGTCCGTTCACAACATTATATCTTATATGTTAGAAAAATAATTATCAAGAAATCACATGGTTTTATTTAAAACAAAGTCATATTAACCATAAATACGAATAAAAACAGCCATCTCTCAACACGCGATATTCAAAATTCCCGCGCCGAAATTGTCTAGAGCAATGACTTCCTAATAATTCAATGAAGCCTGACGACAAATGAGCACAAATAACCATGACGTCACTGCTCTAGAAATTTCGGCGCGGGAATTTTGAATATCGCGTGTTGAGAGATGGCTGTTTTTATTCGTTTTTATGGTTAATATGACATTGTTTTAAATAAAACCATATGATTCGTGCTTGATAATTATTTTTCTAACATATAAGACATAATGTTGTTATTGCCGGACACTTCCTTTAATCAAATCACAATGTAAGATCACGCAAGAATTAAACTTGGACTTACTAAACAGATTTCCTTTTATTATGGAGATCTTGATTGGCAGATTTTATGATGAGATTCCATTGATGGTCTCAGTTCTTGATCCAAGATCCGGCAATGTCCAAAATCTCGTCTACCGAAGGGAAACTCCTGGGCTCAGTCTCAGTCCAAGTCCTGAAGACTATGTTTTCACTAGCTGCTATGCTAGTGCTATCGAAATGGTCTTCTATGTTAACCGTAAGTTCTCTCTCGGTGATCACTTGAACAATTAGCTATCTGCTCCACTTGACAGTCAGACAACACACTATGTTAGTTCATGCAGCAAAATACCACAGTTCGTTGATGGAGTTATGTCAGTCTGTTTCTTCTTTGAGTTGACAAGACAATCAAGCACTATTTACTTTGGCATATTTTCTTCTCTATAACCGCGAACCGAAGCTAACATTATCGATCTGTAAAGCTCCCAAAACCTCTCTATAATCGCCTGTCATGTAATTCAGTATTATCCGTTGCTTGCTGGCTACACACCTGAATAATGTATACGGAAATTAAAGCAGATATTCCGGCAAATTTTATGATCATTGCTCGACAGCCACCTCGCAATGCCTTGTCGATGTCGTCTACCATTTTATTGGGAAGGCTAGTTAGCGCAGCGGTAGTTCCTTCGCTTTGCACCACTGAGGTCCCGGGTTCAAGCCCCGGCGCGGCCCAAGGACTCATGTGCACTTGGTTTATCCCGATTCCATGCTCGATGCGATCTGATTGTGATGATTCACCACTGCAGTGAAATTACAGCGCTTTGAGTGCTCTAAGATCGGGAGAAAGGCGCTTTATAAATCCAAAATTTATTTATTATATATTATATTGTACTCTTTAATCAAACCTCTATTAAAATAAGGGTTGTGCGAACTTTATTGCCGAAATAAAACAGATGTTGCTTAAACGCATGTTATTTCTTTAATCAAACATACTGATTAAAACATTTACTGTCAAAAGGTAAGCTTAGGCCTACATAATACGCAATGGTTAGGCCCGGTGGCTAGGTAAGCTTAAATTGTCATTTTACCGCAGAGACTCTGATATAAATAATAATAATAATAATAATAATAATAATAATAATAATAATAATAATAATAATAATAATAATAATAATAATAATAATATGAATGCTTATTTTCGTATGATACAAGAATATATTGCACTCGATAGAAAAATATTCTTGTATCACACTCAAAGCCATTCAATATTATATAAATATTTTTGGGGCACATAATGTTAATAATAATAATAATAATAACAATAATAATAATAATAATAATAATAATAATAATAATAATAATAATAATAATAATAATAATAATAATAATAATAATAATCGTGTAAAGTGTTTTTATTTTGATAAAAAGCAATCACGGCATAGCTTTGCATATTGAAATATATTATGTGCATAATTTAAGTTCGGCAAGTACAGATGTTAAACTTATTTGAATTAATTAAATTCAGCATTATTAGCGTATATTTTAATAATATTCGCCTACTTAGCAACTATTTTAAACTGTTGTGATTTGGTTGTTCATAGCATCTTGCGAAAGATATATAGTGAGCTTGCCAAAATTGCACTGATCATTTCATAGCGAGTGTGTAGACTCGTACATAACAGACTAACAACGTACATAACAGACTATTGTCTGTCCAAATAACTTAGACACCCGGTTTTTAGGATATATTTCGAAAAGTTTTCACTTTGGCAAAGTTACGTAATAATCGGATTAACTACCATAGCAATAGGTGAAAACTATTTTTGAATATACCGCGCTGCACTGATCCGTTCACGCGGTACCTCTGCATTGAACCATTATCATGCTGATCACTTGCACCTGTACGATTAGTAGCTTTGAAAAGACCAGTATTGTATTCAATCTATGAGTGCAGACATGCACAGGTGATGAGTGTAACCTGCTCGTAGTCCAGCGCGATATGTTCAAAATTGTTTTCACCTATTGCTATGGCAATTAATCCGATTAATTACGTAACTTCGCCAGCGTATAACTCAAAAGATGTCACAGTTAGTGCATTATAACAAATGATAGGGCAAGTTACTATGCATCTGGAGTGTATTGTGAATTATACTCCTCACCAATAGCATCAGAACATTCATAGGGCATACAATTTGTATTTTCTAAGAATTGGGCCAAGCCAAAAGCATGCACAGAAGAAGATTCAAATACCGCGCTGAATTGTTGTAATTGGTTAAGGGACAGCTTGGATCACTGAGTTAGTACACTGAGAATAAATATGCCAATTAGAAACACTGTCTGCATTTTATGAACTGAATTATATTTTTCATTTTTATAAAATGTTTTTGGTGAGGAGTATAATTAATTTACTATTCATCCATTCACTATCCAAAATCACCATACCTACAAATCTGTATAATGAGACCTTCCAAAATAATGTACCCAGCTTCTACCGGATTATTTTTAAAGTGTTGAGAAAAACCTTCCAATTTCAATAGAATTTCTGGTAAACTCTCACTCAATGCTTTGGAAACACAAAAATCAGCGAATGTTAACACTTTTCTTTCATGACTTTCTTTGAAAGTGAATGTTTTTTCAAATAAGTAACAAAAACTGGGTGTCTAAGTTAATTGGACAGACAATAGTCTGCTATGTTAAACGTACATAACAGACTAACAACAATAAATCAAGCCAGTTTTCAAAGTATATGATTTGTAGAATGAACGTTTGCAAAACATCAAAGTGTTAAATTTCAATAATATCTCCGTTACCGAACTGTGATAACTCCGAGAGAGGAGCTTATGGTAAACATAGAAGACCATTTGGAGAACACTCGCGTAGCAGCTAGGATAGTGAAAACATAGTCATCAGGACTTCGGACTAAGACTGTGGTAGACCATGTAGACCAGGGGTTTCCCTTGGGTAGACAGGATCTAGGATATTGCCGGATCTTGGATCAAGAACTGAGATCATCAACGGAATCTCACCAGAAATTCAGCCAATCAAGATTTCCATGCAAGCTTGGTTAAGTAAATAATTATAGCTAAAAATATTCTTTGTAGTAATTTTAAGATTGATTCTTGTATGATTTTGCATTGTTAGTTGATTGACAGCCACATTGCATTCCTTAAGGGATGGGGTATGAAAGTTTGGACAGTATTTATTGTGGGACATTAGAGCACATCAGACATATTGAATTGCATTTTGAATACGAAGAATGTCCTTCTGATATCAAATAATTTAGATTTTTTGAAATTCGCAATGTAATACACATTTTATGGCAAATGATTAAAAATTTATATTTTTGATATTTAACAGTACTCGAAGTAAACTTGATAAATATGATCATTTATACTTAAAGTGTATGTAGGTGGGATGAAAAGCCGACGATCAATGTTTTGTCTTATTTGGGAAAAAAATCCACACACCGACATCACCTGGCTAATAATTACTTGGTACACCAGAGACACTAAAATCAATACCCGGGATCGATACACGTGAATGTGCTATGCACGATTTTGATATTCAAACGAAAAAATGATGAATATCTCCCGTAAATGAGTTCGTCTAAAGAAACAAGATGTGGTTCCTTGCACTTGAATATATGTGTTGAACAGATATGATAGTCGTTAGCTTGCGTCTTGAGAAAGAAGCTTGCGTCTTGAACTCAAAAACTGACAATAATTCTGATTTTATATGTGCCGAATTATATAGCGCAGTGTATAGGCCAATCGTGGGTAGCCTAAAAGCATATGACATATGGCGTACCATGCTCGACTCACACAGCGAGGTCAGTCACCGGGCAATTGTCAGTAGCCTTAGTCAGATGTCCTTCGGCCCATTATGCGTCTCAAAACTATTAAACAGGTCGGAACAAAATGGCCATGCGTGGCGGTGGATTCAACCTACCATGGCGATTTCTGCCATGCAGATATCGGGGCGATGACACTATTATCCATATCTTCAATATGAAAGGTCAAAATTTTCAAACGATCGTCGGCTTTTCTTCCCAGCTACATACACTTTAAGAATATATCATTAAATTGTGAAAAAATATCAAATTTTAATAATTTGCCATAAAAAATTTGTATTATATCGTGAATTTCCAAAAATGAAAATTATTTGATTTCAGAAAGACATTATTCGTATTCAGAATGCAATTCGATATGTCTGATGTGCTCTCATGTCCCACAAAAAATACTGTCGAAACGCTCAAAACACTCATTCCAGATCCCTTAACTCAACTATCGCAATATTTACATCGCACGTTATACTCGTGCGATACACTCTTTTCATGTGCATTCACGTGCATAGGAATGCCCTTGTGCACAGAAAATAGGGTAAGGATTAAAAAATCAAAATCCAGCGTGAAAGTCATGAAGCGTGAAATTATCTTATTTACATAACAAGGCCTAACATTTTTAGAACCAAAGCCCTTAATATCAATTTAGAGCGGATTTCTCATGATACTGCACTAATTAATTAATAATCATAAGTTGTTATATATAATAAGCAGTGTGTTTGCGTGTTTGATGTTATGTGAACTCGTAAGCAGGTAATTTTGGCCTAGGTCATTTTAGTGACCACAATAATATGTGACCGTTCACGGCGAATGAGCCGTAAATTTCTCCCCCGGTCAATTTTGTTTTATTTCGTGTTTATAAAATATACATCATAAGCTTTAAAATGGTATATATGACTTCAAACGATATCCAGAAGCGGGGTTATGATTTGTTAAACTTTGCTCCTTCAACAAAATTATAGCTTTTTTCGTTTCTACATGTGACACTTTTTCCACATTGCTGGCAATAAATATCAAACAGTCATAATTGGCGGTCATTTCAAATCATCCCCAAGTCAACGAGGGTTAAGAAAGTTTAGTTCTCTCATTGTTTGTCGGTTATACATACCTATACAAAATACAATACCTGGTAACCCACCACTTGAACAGGATTTAGCCAAAGCAAACAAAGACCAGAGCTATTAAAATGTCTATAGCCATCTAAGGTAGAAGCTTATTATCCACTTCAACAATAGGATTATTGATTGGTGTTTGACTATAAAAATGAGATAGATGTCGCGCCAGCTTAAGTTACCGATGAATACGACCTTCGTACACATTTTACACTGTAACTTAGAATACAATTTAGGGAATTTACGGCTCATTCGTGCTGTACGGTCACATATGCATTGACAAGATCAAGCAACATCGACGAATCTTTTGCTTGGGTTAATTGTACCATAGCCACAAACAAAGAAACGAGTAAACTGTTATATGATACAGCAATTATTCAAATTATTCAATTCAAGTATATTTAGTTTGAGTGAAAACTTGACTTTTAACAACATCAAAAACCCAAAACAACAACAACAACAACAAAAAACAACAACAACAACAACAATAACAACAACAAAACAGAAGTGTTACCAATCAAACGATATGCTGATTTTTGTCATACATTTATGCATGTTTTTTTTAAATATTTTTGTTTCACTTTAAAGCTATATGTAACCCTGCTTGCGAGAGTTATCAAATATGTTCAGCCGGTGGAGTTTGCAAATGTCCAAAAGGAATGGAAGGCGATAAATGTGATCAGCCTATTGGTATGTATAGAAGATGCTGTTGGGTATACATCTACATGTATATAAAAATGCATCATGCTGTTCCATAGAATCTGTTTGTTTTATATAAACGGTCGCTCCTGTGGAGACACACATGGGTCCTGATGGGATCAGGATCAAACAAAACGATCAAGCTAGGCTAAAAAGCTATTTGGAAGCGAGAAACCAATGACGATAAAGAACAAGGAAAAGAATGCCAAACAATACTTTTTGTGACATACGCGTATTTTACTGCTCTGGGTCAAAAGATAAGGGACTGCGTTAATTCGTTGAGGAACATTGATGTATTATTATGTATTATGATGATGATAATGATGATTTTGATGAAGATGATGATGTTTTTGGTGATGATGATGATAATGATGATGATGATGATGATGATGATGATGATGATGATGATGATGATGATGATGATGATGATGACCAGTAATATGTTCTTTTTATCTTAGATATTGATATGAAATTAAAGATTCGGAAACGTAATTCTATGGATCCAACATACCAAGAAATTGCTAGAGGTAAGTAACACAAAGCGCACCCGCAGAATTAAATATATAAATATAAACCGATTCAAAGTATAGACCTCTGGAAAAGGCAACCGTTACTACTAGTAAGGGGGTGACACTAAATTCACGGTTGTTCTATTAGCAACGCAAAACCTATGAAAAATTCCG
Source organism: Amphiura filiformis (assembly GCF_039555335.1). Classification (NCBI taxonomy): domain Eukaryota; kingdom Metazoa; phylum Echinodermata; class Ophiuroidea; order Amphilepidida; family Amphiuridae; genus Amphiura; species Amphiura filiformis. The sequence continues at coordinate 62,310,427 of NC_092631.1, read as the reverse complement.
CTGGTTTACTAGCTAGAAAGTGAGGCCAGTTATCGATCCGTTATGAATAATTCATGTTCGACCCCTTGGATCATGTTAATTGATATTGTCAAATAACAACGCTGTTAGTTTTGCGAACTTTACCTGTTCAATGAGAGTATAGCGCGCCCCCAATACATCTGGGCACAAACCAGGCGAAAACGATCCAGTTTAATGAAATGGCGGACGGGTATTCCCATCAGGCACCAGTGATATGTTTTTTTTCAAAGAAAGTCTACTAATTTGATATGAAATGACATTTTGCAATAGCAAAGTCAAAATTAGGACTTGAGGTCAATAATATGAAGGAAATACGTGACAGAGGCAAGGTGTGACACACAAGTAGTATTTGAAGTTAAAATAACCTTTGATACCCGACCTGACCTTCCATAGCTTTCCATCATGGCGCCTTATTCGTCTTTATGTATTTATATTATGCTCTCAAGTAAAATTAAATACCAATCTGCACTAAGCAGACAGAATGTTACTTGGCTCCCAGCATGAATTATTGATTTTATACGGAGGGAAAGAAATACACAGTTGCCTGCAAGCCGTGCACCATACTCCAAATACTTACGGTAAATCTGAATAATGGTCACATGTTGACATATCATGTGTTCGGGAAATCACGTGGCAACATTTTAAGATTTCAGACTTGTTTACTAGTTAAATTGTCATTTGTATTATTGATTATTTATCTTTGTTAATTAATATATCTTTTAAATGCTGATAAATCGTGGTTGGCTGCCCATATTATATGTTAAATTCAATGTTTTATGAATATAATTCTACCACGCAGAGGGGTCACACAGCATAATTTCACACTACACGATTTAGCTAGATTTGGAGCTCTGCACTTCAAATTCACGTCAATTTCAAAGTTTTTACACTTAATATATTTAATATAATACTTATTTGTTTGTTATAACAAACTGGAACACGAAATATACTAGCTTATTACCTATACAGAAAGGGGATTTATACACATTCACTCAGCAATTTGACATGCCTGGCGCATCAAGACATTCCCTGTCTGGATAACATGACTGTCGCCCTCAATACGTCTGGGCACAAATTTAAATAACAATACGCTATTTACATATGAATGCGGCCTCATGCTAATTTCTAGTGACGCTTCCAGGTATTGTTCTATGCTACTAGTTTCACAGCATACCCTCACTTACGATCATTGGGTATACCGATCATCAGACGGATAATTTGTCATGGTTTCAATTCAACGCAAATGTATATACATGTATATACATTCTGTGGTGTCAAAATCAGGACAAACCTAGCCATTCCAGCAGAGTCTCTACTCCAAAAGTAGTCGAAAGTGCTCAACCACTATAAATAGTGGGGGCGTAATAACACAAGTATTATTTTTCGGGTGTAAATATAAACCAAGATGTATTATTATTATAATACTACATGTGACCTGCTATCACAAAATGGGCATAACGTCGCAAGTGGGTAGTTTCAAGACATACTGATTGTTAAGTTGATCTACCATAATAAGCAATTTCGCTGAGAAGCTCTGAGAATCAAACATCTTGCTTAATAATATCACAATAGCACTCGATGTTTAAATTTACGTTATCCTTGATAAATGACAATTAATTGTTTAATAAAACATTGAAAAAATCAGTTGGTCATCGGTCACTCCGGCCAGCGTATCTGGAGTCGAACGTCCGAGCAATTAGGCCACGGGACTCTCCTGTAAATTACTGTGTCGAAGTGGAGCATTTATTACATGAATGGATGCTTCGTCCGGAAAGAACAAAAGAATTGTGAATTTTTGGCGAATGGGGCTCAGAATTTGTATGTAGGGTATCACAGGAAATGCTAGGGTATAATTGGAAGTGAATCTGAAAAAAGTAGTGTGAAAGTGAAGCCCAACTAGAGCTCTAGACGTGTCCAAAAATTCTGGATCAGTATTATTTTCCACTAATTTTCGCTATGAAATACCGGGTGAAATAAAGCAAAAAAATTTCTTTATTATCAAACAATGATTGACTGTAGGATTGGTGCATGGTGTCCCCTTTTGAATTAATGAGTTGTCAAGATATTACAATTGGGACTGTAAAAAACCCATTTAGCATGGTTTAGCGAAAAATATCATAGAACAATAGAACTGAAGTGGTTTAATGTTAGGTGTAAATATAAACTCCTCAAAAAAAGTTTGGAAACTTTCCAAAACGACTATATATCATAAATATTTGAAATCTATTTCCATATTGTTTCATATCAATAAAAATATTGTCAAATCTGTCAAACATGGCACCAAATTTGTGACCATAACTTATTTCATGGTTGAGTAACTGTCTTTGAAAGACAAGGAGGTCTCAAACAAAATGTGCCAAATCTGCTATTGTCTGCGTAATTTGCATCAGTAAACATGAGTAAGGAATATCACACTGTTTCATTAAAAACGGTTTGGAAATGCTGCCAACCTGATGCACCGGTCTTCTGCAGCCGATGTATATCTTGGGCGGCCACTTCTAGGTCTGTTTTTGACATCTCCAGTCTGACGAAACCGGGCTTTTAGCTTGGAGATTATACTGCTGGAAACTCCAAAGGTTGCCGCAACTCGATTCCGAGGTATGCCAGCCTCAAGCTGACCAATTCAGTATCGAAGTTACGTAATGTTACTATGTCAACGGGATCACGCGCTAGAGTAATGAACCACGATCGAAATGATCACCACATAAAGTATATGGCACTCGAAGGCATACCAAAGTAGCGTGATCCGGTAACCAAGAGAATTACGTAACCACTTCGATGCTGAATAGCTCGAGCCTTATCCAGATCTGATAATCGAACCATGGTTGATCAATTAGAACTTTCTTGCAAATGACCACTATGAAGAAGTGACCAGCAAGTAAAGAGAGATTGACTTGCGTTGATCCATTTGAATCCACCTGTAGAACTGTTAATCCCATCCTGGCAATTTTCATTCAAAATGGTATACTGCAAACAACTTTCCATTCATTCTTTTAGTCATGCATTAACCCACTCATTCATTCATTCATTCATTCATCCATTCATTCATTCATTCAAAACAATGAGATGAGCGCAGGCAATGCTCAGTTTGGCACATATTCTTTGAGACCTCTCTGTCTTTCATAGAAAATTACTCAGTCGTGGAATACGTTATCGTCACAAATGAGGTGTCATTGTTGACAGGAAAGAACAATGTTTTCACTGATATGAAATAATATGGAGGTAGATTTCAAAAATTTCTGATATACAGCCGTTTTTGAAAGTTTCCAAACTCTTTTTGAGGATAGTTTCGCGGCACAGGAGGAGCATCTGTTTAGTCTTCTTTGTCAGTCGTTTATTTTTTTAAACTTGCTGGTCACGGCTACCGCGTGACTCTAATGTTCTTTGTTGCTAGGCGCCTGTACAAGCCAGTAGTATGTCTTTCGCGAATGACCCATTGTGCCTGTGCCCACGGTCACAAAAGACATACAGACATACTATAGACTTGAACAGGTGCGTGTGAAAGAAAAAAAACTCAGCAGCAGCCAGTACATCTCGAAACTACTGTCTGTCCAATTAAATCAGACACTCGGTTCTTATTACTTATTTAAATATAATATATGTTTTCGAAAAAAGTTATGAAAGAAAGATTGTTAGTGACTTTCAGACCTAAGAAGGTTTTCTTGTTCCAAAGATATTTGGTAACATTATAACCACAAATCTATTGAAATTTGAGCAACCTCACGGCAAATTTGAAAATGATCCGTGAAAATTTAAAGTTATATTACCTTTTGTGAAGTCTTCAATTAGAAGTTAATAATTGCGCATCGGTTATTTGAAGGCATTGTGAAAAATCTAAACATTTTGCCTTTGGAACCGATATTCCGGGGTCCAAAGGCAAAATGTTTTGATTTTTCACAATGCCCGACATATTACCGATGCAATGTTAATAACCTCATTCATAACCGTCACTTTGATCTCTTCACTTTACAAAATAACACAAACGTTTGCTCAAAAATTTGTCAAAATAGATGATATTTTACAACTTCCCTCTTCCAAGAATCGATCAGGCTAAAACAGGACGACCAATGACAAAAGTGCGCATCACAATATGTGCAAATATGGCAGCACGGCATACAAATACGGCAGCCAGCGCTCGCGCAGTTTGTTGGCGCTCGCGGAGGTTATGCTTGTTTCATACTCTTTTCATACTTTTGTGCCGCTTGCCCCTGAGCGGCGTGACGCACGCGCATTGCAGACAAACGGACACAATTGAAGCAACGTATTCTAGCTAGAATTCTATGCTACAATACTTTGATCGAAGTGACGCAAAATCATCTTCAGCAATTCAGAGCGGCAAAGCGGCAGGAAAGTATGAAACCAGCATTACTAATAATTTACTTTCAAACATTTTCACATTTTGCAGTCATTTGCGTTCGCGTTTTCACAAATAACTAAATGTTATTGGATCGCAAGCATCGCGTTTATACATTAGGTTATGAATAACTCACAATGACGTCTGGAATATTCCGAGACGCGCTACAATGACTTCTGCTCTCGCGTGCGTGTATACGCTGAGCGATATGGGAACGCACACGCCAACGCGAATAAAAAGTGTTTATATTTAACAGCTTTTATGGCACATGTACGTAATGTGTTATGAACATCGAGTACGCGTTCGACTTATATTTCCATCATAATAATAAAACGACGGTTCCTGTGTTTTATTCAAAATCTCGGATTGTGACTAAATTACAGCACCTACAATCAATGAAATTAATGTTGGCACACTCTGGCATACTAAATGTAAATCGTCACCCCTCTCCCCCAGTTCAATGTTGACGAAAGTACTTTTTTCATTGGGCTCTCCAGTCTCCCCAACATTGATTGAGGGGGAATGGGGGAGGGAAGGCGGAAAGGAGAAGGTCTGTACTTCTTATAAAACATAGTTATACTAATTTCACTGAACTATCAGAGCAGCAATGAAGAGTTCCAACATATTATCAAGGTGTGCTAACTATTAATTTCGTTGTTTGTCTGAGGCGAACGCAAAATACACTACGCCAAAAAAAGTTTCTTTATAGTTTATCCACTACTAAAATATAGCGACAAATTGTGTACGTTTGGTAAATAATCGCATGCGGGTGATTGTCCTGCGCATTTGGACACCTCAATCACTACCCTATGACACTCCTGAGAAAAGATATGAATATTTTAGTAACACGAGGTCGAAAAATAAAAATTGCAAAAAAAAAGGCCTATTCAAGTTTTCAACATAAAAGAACACAAAAAACAACAAACATGCAGATAACGTTTTTTGTTTACTTGCATGCTCATCACATTTCAGGCATCATACTGCCGCTTCCAACTTCACTTGAGATTAATCTCTTTTTCTTTCAGTACTTTTGTTTGTCCACCATTAGCTTCTCTTACAGCAGCCACGCGGCATCTCATGCTCCTAATGAGGCGTCGAATGTTACCTTGCTCAATCCCGTTCCACTTGTTGATAACGATGCGACGCAATCCCACCTGAGTTGTTTCTGCCTTTATCTTCTTGTTGACTCGTCTCATCAGCTGATCCCAAAGGTTCTCCAAGGGGTTAAGATCATGGCGTCTGGAGAGTGTCAAAGAATTCCTTCTGTTTTGATAACATATTGAACATACAGTATCTTCCAAACTGTTGTAATCATGACGTGTTTTGAATCCCTTTTCCAAACCCATCTCTAAAAACGTAAATGTCTTAGTATCCACTCACCTTTGTCTTTGATCATTCATCTGCACAATATTAAGTAAAGGATTATCCAACATGCATCAAGGAAAATGCTTTAAATTCAAATTGAAAAGGCGGGAATAATGAAACCGTCTTGGATTAGTGAATCAGCTCTAAAACTATTGAATAGGCTTTTATTTGTCGACCTCTTGGTACTTAAACATTCATATCTTTTCTAAGGAGTGTCGTAGGGTAGTGATTGATCCCCCGCATGCGATTATTTAGCAAACGTACAAAATGAGTTGCTAAATTTTAATAGTGGGTAAATTTCCTAACCATAATCTAAATTTCGTTTGTGTGTCATAACTCAACACGATGTGGGAGTAGACCATATGCTTTGAAATGATTATAAATTTGTTGATAAATAAATTGGTTTATTTAGGAAGTGGTCACTGAAAATATCTATGCTAAATTACGTCATCGTATTAGGCTCTAAACTGCAAAATATTTCATCTAAATTTCGTTTTGAACCCATAATTCAACAACGAAATGTCATAATTATGAACTTCATATTGCACACGATATGGGAGTAGACTATATGCTTTGTAATCCTAATAAAATTGAATACCTGAGTAGAAGAAGGGCCCAACTCCATCAAAACTGTTTTTGAGATATTATGAAAAAACTCAATATTTGGAAAAGTTTTATAGACAGAATGTTTTCATCTTCAGAGGACCTTTAATACATGAACATACAATATGACATACATTCAAAATTATATATGATGTTTCCATGGCAATGGTGCAGGTCTTAATACGAGCTGGAGTTGGGCCCTTCTTCCACTAATATATTGTAAGTGCCAGATGTGTTATAAGCAGATGTGTTATAAATAGCTACAGAAATTTGATAATTATCCATTAAATAATATTGATAATTAATTGGCACACTCTGGCATACTAAATGTAAATCGTCACCCGTCTCCCAAGTTCAATGTTGATAAAAGTACTTTTTTACATTGGGCTCTCCAGTCTCCCCAACATTGATTGAGGGGGAATGGGGGAGGAAAGGAGAAAAGGAGAAGGTTTGTACTTCTCATCAAACATAGTAATAATAATTTCACTGAACTATCAGAGCGGCAATGAAGAGTTCCAACATATTGTCAAGGTGTGGCAACTATTAATTTCGTTGATTGTAGAGTCTTGAATTTTGCAGGGTATGCTAGTTTATTAAAGTACATGTAAAAACAGAATTTTGAAAAATATTGAGGGCGTCTTCCTCAGCAAATGTTATTATATTTATTTAACAGATGACAAGGAAGTTTGTCTGAATATTTGCTTAAAGTTGATATGCAAAATAAATTGACAAAATTCCTAACGCACATATTTATAATGTTTATGTACTGGACCCATTTTTTACATATCTGAAATATGCGGTTTTGCATTTGACCTATACATATGGGGTGTTTCTCACCAGCGTCGATACATTTTACATGTTTTAACACACTTTAACTCTTGTTGTATATTATAGCCGAAAGAATTCCATCAACAACTCGAGTCTGTGGAGTATCTTTGGGTGATGTCATTGATACCTTTGACGATAAACTGTATTACTTGAAAGGCAACTGTAGGTATTTCCTTGCTGAAAACACAGACAGCTACGACCCAAACTCATTCAATCTCTTTGCTGACATCGACGAAGGGCAATTAAAAGCGGTTACTTACAGGTACGATTATGAAAGAATGATTATTTAATATCATCGCATACACTTGTCTCAAATACCATTACTTGCACGATTTAACTTTACTTATAGCGATACAATAATTGTGTAATTTGTCAAGTCAAGAGGCAGGTAGACTGAAAGCAATATTGCAACATTTTTTTCTTCAAAAATTTGATTTGTTCACACGATTGTAATGTACTTTAACAGTAATGTACTTGAACACCTTGTAAGGTGTAATCATAACCAACATCTAAGGAAGAATTTTTAAACAAAATATCCAATTCATACGATGGAAATGTTAGTCAAACTGAATTAATGTTCCGTTCGCGTTGCGCGCGTGAAATACACGATGTTCATTAAACATCTATAATAAATTACCGAGTTGAAAAACTTTTCGTGTTACAAACTCGAAAGATTGCTTTTACAAATTGCATTTTTGCAAACCTGATCATACACCGAGAGAATTGATGTTTTAAAGATCAGTACCGAAACGCGGAATATCGCATATTTCGAATTTTCCACCAATATGCGAACTAAACTTTTCGATAGACAACAATTTGGGCACGTCTGTGAACCAAGTCTAATATCTTTTCTAGATTATTGGCGTTGCCATTCTTTCTTTCTTTCAATGGCTTTCTTGTACTATATGAAATGTGGCGGGCGATTTAAAATGCACGTGCCCTTAGCAAACTACGATGCGTACGCACACTGCAGGGCAAAGAACAATGGAAATTGCCATAATGCGCGCGCATACTGCCGGGCAATGACGTCACATGCCAAGTGGTCCCTACTATTCTTCGTGTATACACGGTCTGGATTTTTGCAATTTATAGTAGAAGTCCATATAGGTCCCCAAAGTTTGTTTCAGATATTTAAAAAAAGATTAGATTCCCATAAAGACGAAACAGTAATCTTTAGTGGGGACCTGTGTAAATTTTACATACAATTTTCACCATCAATTCAGTGTTCATTTCCACTAAATTCAGAAAATATTTTGGCGTATATAAAATTGAAATAAAATTCTCTGCTTTCTAAACCACATAAACTGCAGCACCATTGGGTATCACGAATCGTCATATATGATGTACAGTTAATATTCAAATATCTTTAATACATATGATGCTTCAGTTTTAACACACACAAAAAAAATTATTGAAAACCCTCTCACTCGGCTATGTTTAATAGGTAATCAGGCTTCCTCAGCATTAAAATATTTCTTATTCTAGCAGCCTTTTAGAAATACTTGGCGAATCGCATCCAGTGCTGTATGTAGGTTCTACCCAACAAATACACCAGTAATATTATAATCCGATGACGTCATTTATTTTATTGCAGGCAGAAGGACCAACAGGAAATCTCTTTCTACCCAAATAGCATTCTCAAAGTCAATAAAAAAGAGGTATCGTTACCATATACCTCGGAATATAATATTAACGTAGATCCCAAATGGGGCTACCTAATATTGACTAATAAGATGACTGGTAAGTGCTTGTTTTAGTTAAAGTCTTCGTAGTTTTAATAGTCAAAGGTGAAAATATTAATTTGTTAGTACACAGGCAGAATCCGCAGCAATTTTGTTTCCCAATATTCTACCTTGATGAAATAACACCTGTCTAATGTACCCCGTAATAATCATATTTAATCACATGTGACACATTGTACAGGGTGAGTAAAAGAGGTATATACAATAGCCAAACAATCGATATTTACGTACTATTTGGCTTTTATAAAAATATTCAACAATGAGAAAGTTCAATTTGGTCCTTACGAAAATACCGATTGTTTGTCCTATTGCACTTATTTGACTCACCCTGTAGCATGGGGAGATATTTGGTTGTTTCAGTAAATAATTCTTATCAAATTGTGCTTTATTCATGATTAGGTTATGTTTTTTCTCTAATACCAGGTCTTAGTATATACTATGATGGACAAAACAACAACGTATATATCCATGCACCAGAATGTTATAAAGAGAAGATGCGTGGACTTTGTGGAAACTTTGATGGTGATGCTGAAAACGATATTAGTATTCATGGAGTACAAATTTCGCCAAACATATTTGCAAATTCTTTGGTAAGCGAGCTTTCAATCAAATTTGGTGTCTTTTTTTACAATTGAGATGTTTCATGCACCGGATCACTTGAATATCCTTAAAAAAAGTATTTTGGGTAACAGGTCAACAGTCCGAAGGGTCAACCGGCCGAAAACTCAATAATAGGCCAATCAAATTATCGAAAATCAGGGCTTAACCCACCACTAATTGCAACAGAAACCATTTAATCAACATTCATGTCAGAAAATTGTATTAAAGAAAATATCAAAAGTCCCCAAAAGTCCAAGTGCCTAATTTGCATGAATCCAAAATGGCCGCTTATGCGGTCAAATCTTGTTTAAATCTTGGCAAAAAGGTCAAAGGTCAAATTTTTGGGACCCACAGTCGTTTACAATGGAAACATGCTCTAATTTTAATCCAACTGGTCTCAATTTGTTCCTTTGGCAAAAATGAGAAAATTCAAAATGAGAAAGGTTGCATTGTTTTGATTGTTTTGTTAGCGTCAATGTCGCACAAGACCGAGACGTCCAATGACGTCATTCGACGATTCCACACGACGTCTCAGAGAGGGTTTTACTGTAAAACTGCGTCACAATCAAGTCGTAAGCGACGACCACTTGCAATTTAACCAATAAAAAGGATATTTTTGAATTAAAGTTTTAACTTCAACACTACACTATTTTTCGCTCATCTGGAACTATTTCACTAGTCCGACTAGCGTCTTCAGCAGATGGTGATGCTGTGATGATATCTTGTCTACAATCGGGATATTCCTCACTGATGAAGTCATATGATTGACAGAATGACGTCATAGGATGTTACGATGTAGCGCCGCCCCCCTGGGCACCAGCAGGTTATCCCAAATAGGATCTATTTCAAGTCCTTGATCACGATTTAGTCTGTGTTTTTGAGTCCTTATGTGGATGGCTTCAAGAACTCTCCGGGAATACTCTTTTTGTTCCCGTTCGAGCACCTTGACGTTTCCCCAATCAATCTGGTGACCTTTGGATCTTACAGCATGTTCCCTGACCGCTGATTTGGAGCTGCCAGCAGTAGACTTGTGTTCGCTGAGCCTTTTCTCAAACACAAAAGGCTCAGCTACATCGTAACATCCTATGCCGTCATTCTGTCAATCATATGACGTCATCAGTGAGGAATATCCCGATTGTGAACAAGATATCATCACAGCATCACCATCTGCTGAAGACGCTAGTCGGACTAGTGAAAACGTTCCAGGTGAGCGAAAAATAGTGTAGTGTTGAAGTTAAAACTTTAATTCATTTTATCTACCACTACGTATGAATATCCACTCATAAATAAAAAGGATAATTTTGTTGTACAAATAGTATCATATTATATATCATTGACCAAAACTTCAATGGCCCATCGTTGGCAAATATGTGATGCGATCAAGCAAAATCAGTCGGAACTCGGGAATTTGTGAGATAGCCAAGAGAAGGCAATATATTTGCTTTTGTTTCCTGTTGTTTTGGAAACTCTTTAAATGCTCATATCTTTGGGAATGGTTGTTAAATTTCGATGAGGTTTTCTGCAAAATGCAGCTTTGCACATGTTTTTAATATACTTTAAGAAACGGAAAATTTAATACTTCCGAGTTCCGACTGATTTTGCTTGATCGCATCACATATATAAACATATCTAACTTCACTCCATAAAGATCGATGTGGCTTTGCTGATAGGAGAGTATTAAAGTACGACGTAACTCACCACAGCTCATTAAAAAGAAGTCGGACGATATCGTGGGCAGGGAGAGGGGGCATTTTCCGTGGCGCAAAATATGGGGAAACATTGACCGTTAACCCCCTGCAATATTGCACACATACAAAATATAAATATTTGTTTGAATTCTTTGTATTATTTCGCAGACTTTATGTGGTTTGTTTTATTTTACTTTTTGAAGAAGTCTGGGTTTCCGACGGAAGGTATAATTATTACTTAATTCTTCTTTTTTTTTTAATTTCAGCGCGAAGAAAGATGCGTGGCTTTGGAGCATGAAGCAGAAAACATATTCGATTCGATTTCAGGAGATGAACAACCTATTTGTCAGGAAATAATATATCGAGAATTTAGCAATTGTTTACATGTAGTGAATGAAAGAAAGTAAGTTATTTCATCTTTTCATCACCACCGCTGCTACCATTATAGTGATGCAGAACATAATGGTGCAGCATATCCAACCTACACTGCAAAAACATTGTTTAGCGATTAAACACTTTTCTAAACACAATGTTGCCATCACTTTGTAAACACGTTTAGAAGCTAAAGATCATGTGTCAAATTTCTGAGCATCTGACATCCATATTCTAAACATAACGTTTCAAAAAACAAAACAAAACACATTCTTGCTATCACTTTCTAAACACTGTTTTTGCAGTGTATTGTGCATTTTCCTGGAAAAGCATGGTAATTGTAGCTCTTCATATGCTTAGCAAATAAAGTAAGGGCCAAAAATAGTGAATTTGACAGCTTATTTTGCTCTGATCTTGTTGTCTTATTTGCTGCTGAGATCTATTTAAACTTGCCTTTAGTTTTTGACTTGAATTTGTGTTTAAAATTTAGCACGTAGTTTTCGTTGTTTGATTATATATTTTATTGTCTGTCCATAAAGAGCAGCAGTTTATCTGCTCGAACATTGTCAAAACCTCGGTTGTTTTTCGTCTGTTTTCGCCGTCGTTTCGCCAGTATTATGTTTGCACTGTTTTCCTGTCACTTCTGTGGGCTCTGTAATTGGTAATTTCTGGCCATCGAACTTTGCCTGTTTTTGTGCCCACATTTGTTGTTTTGTTTATCGTGTCTGCTTATGTGCACAGTTCACCTACTTACTACCCATATTGGTTGTGTTTGTCCTCCTCTACGTACCGTCTAGTCTGAATTTGCCCAAGGGAGAACATTTATTTTAAATATTATTTCCCTTTGGATCACTGGGCCTTTATGTCCCACTGCACGGATATACGCGTACAGCATGCACGAATACACCTTTATAATCTTGTTTCGTTTTATCGGTTGGCATTATGTTAGGGGCCCGAAGACCAAGATAGCAAGGTGGCCCGTACCCAACATAGCAAGCGACCCTGTCAAAAACTGCTGCTGACTTGCTGACAGCCACTGGCAGTGGGCACCACCGCCACCATCACCACCACCACCACCACCACCACCACCACCACCACCACCACCACCACCACCACCCCCCCACAAAAAACCCTAAATGTCTGTAATTTCTTGTGAACATAATGTTTAACAAAACACTAAGTAGTTTGCTTTTCTGGCTAATTGTTAAAATGAGACTCAATTAATCGACACTGTTTTTCTTGCAGGTTTCTAAAAATGTGCGTAAATGATGTTAATAATTGCCCACATAATGACACATCAGTTTGCACATGCAGAGCTTTAACAGAGTATTCCCGCGCATGTGCACGCGAAGGATACAACATTAATTGGAGGAGTGAAAGATTATGCGGTAAGGCCATTTAATATAATGGTTATTATAATGGTTTATTTTACTACCAGCACAAGGAATCTTCAATCAACTAAATTTGCACAGTTTAAATAGGCCTAAATATATTCTGGCGGCCATTTTGCACGCCATTTTGAATTTAAAAAATGCGAATGAAACAAAATGGCCATATATTTATTTCTGTTGATTAGAAACATTAATTGCGTTGATACTTTTCATCATGATATCATTTGCATGTTGCTATAGGGCCTAATGTGTTGTAATAGAAATGTCCTATTTGGCGGCCATTTTGGACGCCATCTTTAATTGCACTTGTCAGATATGTCCTCTTTTAATTTGGGATGAAACAGACAATTGAATATATGAATACAAAAGTCACCCAAGTCCATACTTAGGCCCAATTGAGTTAAGCATGGGAAATTGTTGCTATACATAGGCCTGTCATATGTATGAAAGAACAACTCAAATTCATCCTCTGTGTCTATTGAGCATGTGAAAAAAATCATGTATGAAAGAATCACGCAATTCCATGATTTGAGTCTTGTAACACATTGATTGAAATCCAGTATGTATAAAAGTCCACTTGTAACACATTCATTGCTAGAGAGTGAAAAAAAAAAAAAAATGGGTTTAATAAAGGAAAGTGTGTGGTTTATATTACATGGCAGAATGCTTATCAACATTATACATACCTGTGAGCTCCTGTGTGCTTTATTTTGTATTATCTTACTAGTGGTAATCTTATTCTAACATTGTTGTCTTTGTACGAGTATATGATTAAAAAAACCACCCAAGTCCAAAATTTAAAATGAACCCAACGGAGTCCCTGAAATGCTAATCGTCATACCTAATACAGGTTAATCCACTCATTTGCACGTAAAACTTACCATATTGACCAGGTAAATCTAACTGAAGGAATTAAAATGATACACAGGTTTTTCTCTCAAAATCACTTCCCATGGACTTGGGTGGCTTTTGTATTCATGTATTCAATTATATTTCTTATGGAAATTTTATACTATGGCTTTAAGAATCGATGGCCGAGTCGTTTAGCGCGTTGGTACACGGGTACTATCTTAATATGATAGCCATATAGTGGCAGGGTGCGGCATGGGATCCCGGCCCTCTTCTGGCAAGTTTCCTTTTTTTAGGAAATGGGCTTGGCGAATTTATGTATGGCGTAAGGTGGTGTGCTCCCCCTCCAAGCGGTGATGGTTAAAATTTCAGCACAAATAATAATTTGAAAGATCAATTTAAGACCGAATTTCAATTTGATTATAATCAAATTAGTGGTATTTTTGCAATTTGTTTCAAGAGTGGGGCACCAATGTATATCCTTTCCGCTGGACGCCACAGCCCCTAGGTACGCCGCTGACCTTAATATTTCCCGTAGGGAGTGTAAATTTCAAATGGGGTTACCTCATAGCATTGTATGAATTTCAACTGGGAATAACCCATTAATTACATTCAATGAACATGTATGCAATTTTGCAGAACTAATTTTTGCAAAATGTACTTTTTTTTTAACAGATCAGACATGCGGCGGAGGGATGGAATGGTCTGAATGTGGCAACATCTGTCCCAGAAAATGTGATAATTTCGTAGCGGAGTGTTCAGCTGTGTGTGTTGATGGATGTCAGTGTCCACTAGGTAAGATTGTGGTATACAATTTACTATCAGACACACATTTACACCTGTAAATTAACATAATAATTCTCTGTTCATTAATTTTTATTTCAAAAAAAGCGTCTATGAGCATGAAATGAAACATCATTTTTAAAAGCAGTTGAGGCATTTACCAAATTCATCTGATTCCTAAATGTTATTGAGTTATTGCACTAGCTTTTTAGAAGATTAAATGTGTTTCACAACGGCTCATAGATTAATGGTGACGACCATGAGCTATGGGGATCGCTTCTTCGTTCAGAACATCAAATGGAACATATTTCTGTCTTTGTCGTTCAGAATAATGACAAATAATGAGCTCTTCTGATGCTAAAATGTCTATTTTAATAAAGCCGGGAATGTGGATGAATGAGGCTATTGAACTGGTGACACCCCTCAAAACTAATAATGGAAATATAAACAAAATGTATAACTGTGAGACAAATACTCAAACGCAACGAAACGATACACATCAATAATTAATTATATTTTAAGGTGTCTGATGCCGGGCCGAGTTTTTTTATTTTCATCATTCATACTACATTGCACTTCACTATAATCAAGAAATAATATTTAGTTAATTTCATTGCTTGGTTTTATATTTTGTTCGTCTATTTGTAAATATAATTGTAACAGGTAATTCGCCGTAGAAGTAGTGATGTAACAGGAATAATTACCATAACAATTGGTTTGCTCTATTTTTGAATCTATTGCCCTGCACTAGAAGTTACGCCGTACAGTGATACATATACCTGAATCGTTATTCTATAGAATTTTCACATCATGCTGATCACCCGCACCTGTAAGTTAAGTGTCTTTGAAAAGAGCCGTATCGTTGTCAAACTCTCAGTGCACACATACACTGGTGATGAGTGTATCCTGCTTATGGTGCAGGGTAATACATTACAAAATGATGTAAACCCATTGTAATATATCCTGTTATATCACTACTTCTGTTGAGAATAAAGCTGCAGTTATTTATGATTATTATTCATTCATATTGTATTAAATATAAAATAGGGAGGTTTTGGAATGGTCTACAATGTGTCGAGAAGAGCAGCTGTTCCTGCAGTTATGGCGGAAAGGTGTATGAACCCGATGAGATTATTAGGAAAGGATGCAACACCTGGTAAGTATACGAGAGGTGATTGATATAATAAGTTCATGGCCTAAAGACAAATCTAACAAGTCAAGCGATTTCATTCTGCCATTAGTGAGTCCTATCCGCAAACCTACCACAATACCAAACTGTTGGTGTTGTGACTGCAAATTGGACGTGACTGCCTAATTTAGTGGGCGAAAGCCGTTTAAAATTCGATCTTCTAATATATTGTATTTTATTGTAAACTTCCATCATTCTTTTGTCGACGTGTAACACGGGCGATGGAACGCAGTTCAAGGCCATAATGTACGATCTTTTAAAATGAGATGTTTTAAAATCCTGATATTTTGGCATATTTTTGTTTTCTAAACGTGTCACAACTTACACCTAATTTGATTCAGCCAAATTCATTGAATTTTTAGAATAACAGAGCTTGAAGTTTAAATTTAAGTCATAATAATTATGATATTAAATCCCCCATAGAACACCATAGTTAATTAAGAGGCTAGATAATGAGTGTTTTTCATTTTACATCATTAGGTTAGATACCACAGGGCTGTGCTTGAAGAAAGGATGGACTATTTTCTTGCATGGCATCTGAAGAAGGTGCTTAAAAATCGCTGAAAAATATCAAGCTGTATAACAAATATGTGCAAATTTCAGAGTAACATGCAGAATTGTATATTTGTGTGTAAATTGAGGGCGCTATTTATATTTTAAGGGGGGAAATCCCCCGGAAGCTCCAGGGTTTTTGTGGTTTAAAACCATCTGACTCCCCCTTTCAATAACTATCATTGGACCCCATTTTTGCCTGACCAAAATCATCTGACCCCCTGTCTAAATTGAACGAGGACCTTGGAAAGATCAACTCATCCGACAAGTTATTTGTACAGGCAGACAAATCAAGACTTATAAGATAGACAATGCTAATTGCAGTAAAATTTTAACAGATGATAATATCACACAAAAGTACAAAGTAGCAAAGTAAAACACCATTAACATGATTAATGAAATCAACAGAGAGTTTGATAGCATCGCACAAAGGCTCGATATAAGTGACAGAATTGAGCAGACGCAACACAAGGACGCACTCAAAGACCATAAGGTGAACTTCGAAACTAACCCAAAATGTAGGTTAATTAACCTACACCAAATCTGATCTAGGCAAAGTAAGCAAAATCATGCTAGACAGAAATGTAAGGTAAAATCCACAGTAAACCAGTGGCGCAATACGACAGCCGTGCTTGACTGGTTTAATAATTTAAGCAACAAAAATAACCTTTCTTTCCTTGTTATTGTGGAGTACTACCCGTCAAATTCAGAAGACCTTCTCTGATCAATTCATTCATGATAATACATCTGACAATGTATTAATATTGATTACATGTATAATGATTTTCAAGAAGCTATCCAAAGATCTATGAATTTGATTGTTCCATCAAAAACAATTTCTAAGCGCAACGTGTCCGTGGATTAATCAAAAGATAAAACGGCTCCACAAAAGAAAACATAGAGCCTACAATACTCATCGCAGACTTTGATGCCAGTTATGAAAAATTCAATGAAGTGAGGAAAAACACTAGTAAAGAAACAAGGAAAGCATACAGGAGGCAAGTCAGAGATGTTTGCGCAGAATCTCCCAAGGAATTCTATTCCTTTATTAAAAGCCTAAAGGTGGATAGCATCAGTATTCCAGCCCTCATGAAAAATGGCAAATTAGAGTCGGAAAACAAGATCAAAGCTGATATTCTAAACGAGCAATTCTGCTCGATATTTACCCAGGAGGATTCTAATGTCCCACCAGAAATTAATTCTGGTATCCCATCCATGCCGGATATTATTATCTCAGAGAGAGGTGTTTTAAAGCTCCTCCAAGATCTGGACCCTTATTAGGCCTCTGGGCCAGACAAGGTCCCTGTTAGAATTCTCAAACATCACCCCCATATTAAAAAAAAGGCAACATAACCGGGAACATAACTCAGGCATCAAATTACCGTCCCGTCTCACTCACCTCAATTTGCAGTAAAATACTTGAACACATAATACATTTCAATATCATGAAGCACAAACACACAATCCTCACAGAAACACAACATGGCTTCCGTCAAGGGCACTCTTGTGAAACGCCACTCATACTCACAACACAAGACCTAGTAATTCACTTGACAATAAGTCCCAGGTAGACATGATAATAATGGATTTCTCCAAAGCCTTTGCTGTCGGATCAGTAGCTTTCTTAAGCATCGTACTCAGAGGGTTGTCGTCAGTGGCGAGAAATCGGCCTGGTCAAATGTTCTTTCTGGCGTCCCTCAGGGTACGGTGCTGGGACCACTGCTGTTCCTGGCCTACATCAACGATCTCCCTGACAAAATAAATTCATCTGTGCGCTTGTTCGCTGATGAACACGATGCCCAAATGCTTCCAAATGATTTGAACATCTTTAGTCTCTGGAAAAAAAGTGGCCGATAAAATTGTATTCACAGAAATGTTTTGTCATGCGTATCACCCATGCTTGATCCCCCAAGGAATTTTCCTATACCCTCAGTGGTGACTACCAGCAGTCATTCTTACCTAGGTGTTTTGTATTACTAACAACCATAGCTGGAATAACCATATTCAGGAAACATGTGCTAAAGCTAACCGTACTCTTGATTTTATCAAACGTAACTTGTATTCATGTATGTATTAAGACCACAAAACTCCTCGCATATAGATCA
This sequence comes from Amphiura filiformis, assembly GCF_039555335.1. Taxonomy (NCBI): domain Eukaryota; kingdom Metazoa; phylum Echinodermata; class Ophiuroidea; order Amphilepidida; family Amphiuridae; genus Amphiura; species Amphiura filiformis. Next base: position 62,291,988 of record NC_092631.1, on the reverse strand, counting down.
CTTGTTCGTCCATTGACAGAGTACGCCTCTTCAGTTTGGGATCCCTATACCAGCAAAAACATCAAACAGTTGGAATCCGTGCAAAGAAGAGCTGCGCGATTACTCAAACTGCCCATCGGTAATCTCATGCAGCCTGTCCAGCGTCTGTCACGGCACCAACATCCAAATACAAACCCGCAAAGACTGCTATAAATATTCATACGTACCTAAGACGATATCTGACTGGAACTCATTGCCAGAACCCATCACAAACATCTTAAAACCAGAAGCCTTTAAATCGGCACTACAGGACCACGGTATCACAAGAAATCAAGCAACCAATCAAGACCAATAAGCAAAACTACAAGCGCAGACACTACCCTGACCGTCTGACCCCAGCCAGGAGTGTTGTTCAGTACAACCACCAAGTACCAAGTCTGGAAAACTTTGGAATGGGCAAAACAATTTATCTCCGAGCTAGAGCATATCATAATTATGCACGCAAGGCAAACTGTCATGTATGACGGTAATGGCAAGCCATGGATCAAGAGAGGCAGCGCTAATGCATTTGACCATGGATGTAGTAGTGATGGGTGCCTCGCAGAAATTTGAGAGCTAGTAGGCCTATTTATCCTTCATGAGATCAAAACCAAACTCGGGGCTCATAGCGTTGGTATATACCGTGATGACGGGTTGGCAGTGCTAAAACAATGCTCTGGAAGTGAGGGAGATCGTACGAGATAAAGAATCATTCAAATGATGTTTTGAAAACTACTGTGGAAACTAATCTCAAAGCGGTCAACCTCCTTGATGTAATGGACCTCAGGACTCATAAACCATACAGAAAGTCAAAGAACTCCCCAATATATGTATATGTATAAGGTAGAGAATACCCAGCATCTCTTCTAGTAGGATCCCTGGTAGGGATGTCTTCAACAATGCTGCGGACATTTGCAATGGAGCGCTTAAAATGTACGAGGAGAACAATCAAGAAACTAACACAGCAAATAATAGAAGAAGTAATAACAAACATAGAACTAGAAAAAGAAAGACCATTTGGTTTAACCCGCCATACCATGTATACAGTAACAATGTAAAATCTAATGTATAAGGAAAGTTCGTCAAATTAATCAAAAAACATTTCCCTGGAGGAAGCAAGCTAAGCAAGATCTTTAATAAGAACAGTATAAAGGTCAGCAATAGCTATGGGCTCTATAATGACATCACATAACGCTTGCACCAGGAGTAAAGACAAGAACACTCTATTAAAAGCAGCAACATTACTTATTGGGCAATACATCTATGTTTTATGTGAAAAGTCAAGGATCGCTATAACCAACGCACTGAAGGGTCTATTGTTCTATTGTGTCCGATTTGAGCGCTGACATATTGGAAAATGTTGCCATTAAAAAATGCATGATTGCAATCTACCGCGACAGTTCGTTTCACACACATAACCAATGCACTACGATCAAATAGGTTGATGTCAACATTTGATTGAATGGACTGCACTGTGCCATGATTACGGACACCGGTTCAAATCTTTTGTTTGGAGCAAATTATTGCAGAGATACACAGGTGATGAGTTCAATCTGCTTGTAGTTCAAGGAGAGCTATTGAAAAATGTATTTATCTATTGCTATGCTAGTTAATCCGATTATAACGTCACTTCCACAGCGAATAGTGTTCAGAGGCTAAATATAGGGATATGGGAAGAGGTTTTTAGAAGCAAGAGGAAAACCGGAGCACCCGGATAAAAAACCTGCGAAGACGGGCATGGATCTGCAACAAAACTAACATGTGGCAAAGCGGGAATTGAACCCGGGCCGCAGTGGTCGGAAGCGAGTGAGAAGACTACTGCTGTTTACTAAAGACCGACATACACGAGGCAATTTTCCAAGCAATGGCCTGTTACACACATCTTGCAACAAGATTGCTCCGTGTATTTTGGATTTGAAGAAATTAATCCCCCGAGCATCAGGCAAATTAATCCCCCGAGCAACAGGCAAAAAAGTAGAGACATGCTCTACTTTCAAGGTTGTTGCATGCAATCTAACCTCCTCCAGCGGAGTGAACACCAGCTGGTCACTGCATTCATTTGGGAATATGTAGGTACCAGCTTGATTCACCATCCACAACATGATAATGTGTGCACATGCTACATTATAATGCACGTGTAGGCCTATGGTGTTATTGGTGGTGGTGTTTAGCCCTTTTGATCTTAGTTTTCCTTAGCCTTTTCTTTATGGAAAATTGTATAGATATACAGGAGAGGATGGCAATCTTTTGCTTTCAGGACAACACATGAGCCATTTTGATATGATTACGAAAATCATTAACCACTACTTATGTTTTGAGTATATCCCCAAATCTAAAACCACGCTCAAGGAATTGCAAGGCCCCACATTGCTTCGTGCATTTTGATCAATTGCTCAGCTTCATGGTCAGTGAGCACATAACTCGCCCACTAAGTAATGGGCCTTGCAATTGAAATTGCCTCGTGTATGCCCTGCTTAACCCGTACTCCCATAAGATGTCCTGTCTAACTCACAATGGTGTAACCTTTCTTCTTTTGTTATCAGTAAATGTACAGGTGCTTACTGGGAATGTACCGATCATCAATGTCCCGGTACGTGCTCTATTACGGGGAAACTCCATGGTTTTGTGATAACTTTTGATGGAAGTGAGGACTGCTTTGTCGGGGGAGGCATCTATCTGTTAGCGGGAGCAACTAAGGTTGCTTGTGAAGCGGATCCCCTATCTTGCTTTAAGATATGGATTGATTTGAGAGCCATTGACTTCGAAAATCCCCCTATGGCAAAAGCTGCGGGAGTATTAAAATTTCAATTTGGTCAACACGCCGAGAAATACTCGTAAGTTGTCGTTTAATACTTTCATCATGGTCACATAATTATGCATAGAAACAGATGCATATTTTTTATGCATAACACAGGTGACAAAGTAAACTTAACTTTATAACAAAGGTGTGTCGCAAATATCGTTCATTTTCCAGCAAAATGCTATTCACGCCTGAATCACTCTGTACAGTGTATACGCCGTAGAAGTGACGTAGTTAATCGGATTAACTACCATAGCAATAGATGAATACAATTTTGACTATACCGCCCTGCACTACAACGTTCACGTGGTACCGATGCATTGAACCATAGATGTCAAAGAAAGGCTGTTCACTCGCACCTGTAAGATAAGTATCTTTGAAAAGAGCGGTATTGTATTCAATCTGTGTTTGCTGACATACACAGGTGATTAGTGCACTCTGCTTATAGTGCAGGGCGGTCTATTCAAAAATTGTATTCATCTATTGCTATGGTAGTTAATCCGATTATGACGTCACTTCTACGGCGTATATCGCTACAAAACAGTGCATTGTCCCATATGACACTAATGATTTGCATTAATTTACAGAATGGACAGCGATGGTAAAATGACGAAAGCAGGGGAGCCAATTAGTTTCAGTGATGTATTTAAAGGTGGAATATCTTCCACTGACTTTGGTGGACTCAGTGGAAGCACTTTTCAAATCTTAACCCATAACGGAGTGACAGTTAAATGGGATGGAAAATTCAGAATTTATATTACTCTGGATAGTAACTGGATAGGAAAGGTAAATAGTTCAAACCTATTGTAACGTGTATAGAGCAAATCTTTACGACGTGAAATAGCGTCATATATATGACGTGTTGAACAATGACGCATGTAGGTCAGTGGCGTGGGCAGGAAAGACCTTTTCAGAGGGGAGGGGATGTCAAAGGGGGACGAGCGATTGGGGCAAGGCAATTTTAAATATTAGGGCGGCCAACATCCCACGAGAGAGCAAGGGGAAGAGTTCTCATAGGGGTAGGTACCCCCCTTGTCTCACTTATGTAGCCAATGGTATAGGCACATGATTGTATAAATGAAAAATAAATGGATATATTTGCTCGCATTTGAACATTTAGGAGAGGGGTCTTGGCAGGGGGCTTGGCAATGTGCTATCCAGATCGATGTGCATATTGGTGTGTCTTCGATGTGAATCAATGAAGCACAATGATGTACAAAATATATATAACAATATAAATATAAATATTTTAAAAATATTTTATACAACCCATTTGTCAGCATTGTTTTATTCTGGACTTTTTATTTTATTATTAACTTATGATAATGTATGCACATTATTAGCTTGATATCGTTATTTAAATTTTATTTGGATCTTAATTTAACTGATTTAATCAATTTGTACCCCGTTCAAATATTTTCCTAATGCACTCAAACGGGTAAAATAAACACTTAAAACTGGTGAATCACCCATGTTTGTGTCTACCAGTCCATGCTTTCGATGGGCGCATTGACGTCATACTGCATTCGCGTGCGTGAAGTCGGGGGGGAAGTATACACCCAGTTGGTGAAAAAGGCGTGGTTTACCTATTACGGCAAGCGAGGCAATCGAAGCAAGCGAAGGGCGCATAACATTTTGGAACAGCCGGGGGAATCGAGACCCGTGGCCCACGACTATTGCCACTGCGTCATAGTGACGTCATTTGGAAAATGTTTGTGCTTACTTTGTTATCCGTTGGGATCAAATTGAACAGTATGAGTGTGGTGTAGAAATTGACATAAGGTGTGTCTGGCATCAAGCATGACTATGACTGTTCTTTATATGATCATAAAATTATCCATACACAACACAGGTACAAGGAATATGCGGTGACTTTAATGAAGACAGTGGAACTGGAGACTTTGGAAAATTCAGTAATGTAAAAGACAATGCTCAAGCGTTCAATGTAGCTCCAATTCTTGGCACGGAGGATTTGTGTAAAAATCCTCTTGAAACTGGAGTGTGCGCAAAAGTGATTTCTGCATCGGAGTTGGCTGTAAAACACTGTTCTCTGTTGAAGAAACCAGATGGTCCTTTCCACAAGTAAGTGTCTTAAATATCGAATAAACACAAAGCACAACAGATACGAGTAAATTTTAAAATTTACAGGCTAAATTCAACCAGTCATGTAATTCTCCGCAGGACCAAAAAACAACAACAAACAAACAAAACAACAAACAAACGAACACCTGGTAATGGCAGTGCAGATAATCCATGATAAAAGACCTCGTTACAGTCGGTTCCGATCAGGGTAACGCCCCATTGTCGGCTACAGTTGCCTGTCCTGTAAAAATACCCAGACCAGCTATCTACGACGACCCCTTCACCAGGTCACTTGTGCCTGGCCGAAGTTTCGTCAGCGTTATCTCCTAAATTTCAGCTGTTACTGCATAGATATGCTATAAAAAAGACGAAAGAATACAAGAAGACGGTAATTGAGTTACAAAGTTAAATTTTATTTTATTATACAGACTTGACATTCAGTATGAAATATTTTTCGCAAAATTTCACGACTGGTCTAAGCGGAATCTGCATAAACCGCAGGGGCTAAATATTTATTGGGTTGTGTCGGGAGATGGTGCACCCCGGGGTGCAACACTTCCCGGTACCATTGCGCATCTGCTGACAGCCAACATTTTGGCTGCAAACAGTCCCTTCCTATCATTTTTGAACAAAATATGTCTCAAAATTACGCACATTACGCGTATATATTGGCACAGCGAGGAAATCAAGAGAGCTATTTACGGTGGGGCTGTAAGCTATTATGGTACCAGACATGTCAATCAGATGCATGCATAAGGGCGGTATATTCAAATGCTATTATCTGGATCATTCCGTATCGATCGCGCAAGAAGGCCAATACACGTATGTGTGCATTGTCGCTCCCCAGGTTATGACATAAATTACAGTGACGTCGTGAATGACCCAGCGTTTTTTTGTTTTTTTTTAGAAAATTAATCGTCGTTTATTACGAGTCCTAAGAGTCATACCAGTTCAATTCATCAAAATTAATTTGTATTAAATGGTGAACAAACAGGCAAGTAGAGTCATATGTCTTACAATGACTGTTTTATTACCTAAATCTGCTTTTCAATGCACTAGAAACGTGTTATGTATATTTTTGAAAATCGCCAGACTTAAACCACAGGCACAGTGGCATCGTCGCCTGTCACTCTTTATCATTCACAGTGTCTTGGCAGTGGTTCGAACCCTTGTGTAAATTTTAGTATTTTTTTGTCTTTTTACTAATGCGCTGTGCCGTTTTCAAACACGCCCCTGAATGAAATTGATGGCCGAGTACCCTTAATATTTAGCCCGTGCGGTTTATACAGACTCCGTCCAGAATAGTCGCGGAATTTTGCGAAAAGATATTCAATGCTAAATGTCAAGTCTGTATCTTATTTAACCTGGGTAAATCATTCAATGTCAGTAACTGTTCTCCCATGATACCCATTGAACACACATCATTATACACACACACATACAATTAACCTGATTGGAACAGATCTTTACCATTCACTGCATCAGCCCCCGATTCAAATGCAGATACATGTTTGATATTTGCCTCTTATTATTATTACCGGTATTAGTGTTATAATAATATATAATAATAATAATTATTATTATTATTATTATTATTATTATTATTATTATTATTATTATTATTATTATCATTATCATTATCATTATCATTATCATTATTATTATTAGTGCTATTATTATTATCATTATCATTATTATTATTATCATCATTATTATTGTTACTATTATTATTATTTCGAATGATAGATGCCATGACGCTGTGAACTTCGATCACTATTACAAGCTGTGTCTTTCAGATGTATGTAATGTAGAATTCTCAGAAGATATTTCTGGTCAGAGTTGCCAGTCATTTGCAGCGTATTCAACACAATGCGGGATGAAAAATGTCATAATGGACAAATGGCATTACGAATCAGAAGACTGTGTTTCTGGTAAGAAAATAATAATTAAAAATTTGTTCATAAAACAAGAATGTAGCGTATCATTATTACAACGGCATGTTTCAGGGAGTCAAATGGTAAAGATGTTTTGATTCCAACAGTACAGATGGTACAATTGTTAAACCCGAAGATCTATGACCACGATTGTACAAGTTAGAGGGTTTCAAAGATGTAATTTCCCCTTATAATCTAGGGCCTTACGTCATTTCGTGAGAAACTCATGTTCATTTTGTTTTTTGAACTGAAATCCAATCTACCTGGACCACTGAATCAAATTAACCATGGTGCCGATTTAAATTTAAAAAAATCTATTTGGCCCGATAAAGTTATATTCTCTCAATACTCTCGGATTGAAGCAAAAATTATCACAAATTATTCAGCTTGACACAAGGAAAAGGTTATAGTTAGGCATATCTAAAGTGTATAACATGTATAAGGTCAAAAAAGTGTTTGTTTGCCCAGACACGACCGACCCCCCCAACAAAAAAAAAAACATCAAATTGAACAAAGATATGAAAATAAAGCAAATGTTGTTTTTTTCCTATAAAATGCCAAATGACACTTGAAAGTTAATATTCCTGGCAATCACAGCTTTCATTTCCCCATTTAGCACTCCCCAACAATATTTTACCATCAATCAACATCAATATAGCGAACTAAGCTAAGATTTTGTTTGTTGCCAAAGAAACTTTATATGGTACAGTTGAAATACATTCCTATATCAAAGCAGCCAATCAGATAAGCGGTTAAAAAAGTACGCGGAGTGCATTGATTGCATTGTCATAATGTGCACTCCGCCTACTACTCGCAGTGCTTTCGCACCCCATTACAGATCTAAGATGTGTACAGATCTATAAAAAAAAAGGAAAACAAATAAAAAGAAAGGAAATCGACCTACCGACCCACTCCTTTCTACCTCATGTCTGGGCAAACAAACACTTTTTTGGCCTAATGGTAATAAAACTGCAGGTTTAAGGTCAACCAGTAGAGCACACTATAATGGCATCTTGACCATATTATACCCTCTATCAATAAAATTTGGATTCATAGCATTGCAAGACTATGTTTTTAGTTCTTGGTGTCAAGCTAAATAATTCGAGACTATTTTCGCCTCAATCGAACTCATTAACCAATCATCCTAGAGATAATGGGACTCTTTTGTTCCTTATTATTAGAAGAAGAATTTGATGTATTACTCAGCTTGATCGGGTCATTATTATTTGTTTTTAATTAACTATGCCGCCATCTTGGATTTGACCCCTTAACCACATCAGAAAAAATGGCAGAAAAGTTCAATTGATTCATTTTTCTGTTTAGATTGGATATACTGATTAGGCATGCATCAAGTGAGCGGGTTTTTGCCACGGAGTGGCACTCATATGGAATTTGCACTTACAAACGAAGCCACTTGGGTGCTATATGGGTCTCTTATCTTTTACTTGCTTTATTTATTATTTATGTCTAATAACATCATTCAATTGGGCGCATACTGCTAATGTTATCAGGTTGGCATAGGAATTTGCTCTATTTGCATATGCATGACGCTGAGTTGTGTTAGTTGTCAAGCTTGCCTGATTTGTCTGGGCCTGTACTTCGCCCTGAGCTCTAGTCAAATGCATACATGCACTCAATGCCATGGGGTTCACTGACTAGCGGTATTATCACCCACAGTGCTAGAATGCATGTGATGACCATGAGAGATAAACACTTTTACTATCATGGCCTAGGTCCTTGGTCCAACAAAATTTCAGCAAAATATCCTATGATAGAACATTCATGTGATTCGACTGCTTAAAGGTTTTCCTATTGTCATTTGACGTCACGCCGATCTGCACCGATGCGCACATCGTTTATCGTTTACAGCGCTTTGAACACTCCGTGATCTGTGGTAAGGCGCTATATAATATATTTATTTATTTATTTATTTATCGAACATCGTTTCTGCGCATTGTAAGTCGGCGTGATGTCAAATGACGAGTTTTCAGCCGGGTTCTCAGGTGTACTCGCAAAGGCTTATGGGATTTATCGGAAAGATCAATAGAAACAAGCATGACGAGTGGTCTGGGATTATTTACTACAGGCTCCCAGCCCGTCACGCTTGCAACAAGCATGCATTGATTTATACTGAATTTATACTGAATCTTTATCAAGATTTGTTGCCAAAGAGATTAAACTTTATGGTAAGGTTGAAATACATTAAAGTTTGACAAAAAAAGTACAAAATGTAAGGCTGAATGTCGTATATTTTCCCTTACCCCACTTGCTGCAACACATGTACAGATCCAAGACAAAAAAGGAAATAGACCTATCGACCCACTCCTTTCTACCCCATGTCTGGGCAAACAAACACTTGTTTTGGCTTTATTAAACATTAGTAAATGGTAGATTGGTAGATGTAAGCGCGGAAATGGTCATAGATTAGAGATTGCGATTTCCAAACGTAGGTGTCGGACGTACGTTGATCTATTCAAACCCACTCTCCTGTATCGAAGCGAGGTCACGTATTTAGCCAGATTTGAAGATTTTCCACATGCGAAATAAACGTAGATACATCGTTGAAAATGCACAAAATTTGTCCATTTCACTGTATGTTAAAGACAGTCAATGATAATGAACATACGAAGGAAAGTCTAATTACTATTATGAACCTTTATAATAAATAAATCATTATAATAAAGGTACAGCGATGTGTTGAAAATCGACTAAATTTATACGCGATGTCCATACGCAGAGATTGCCCATTGCAATGTGTGTGATACGATTTCCCATTTTGGATTCCAACGTTGAAATATGCGGATTTTACCTCATGTCGAAGTTCATGCAACGCGCCCAATTTTCAGGACGAAAAAGTCATATAAAGTAAAATCTTATATGGATGTAGTGATCTTTAATCTACCAAAATATATGTTTTTGGGCAACTATAATATTTGGGGAGCACAAAAATACAATTAAATTTAAGCAGCATATTAGAGAGATTGCGATGTTCCAAACGCAGCACGTGGAACGTACGTTTTCATGTACGTACGTTGATACGGTGTTAAATATTGCTAGTCTCGGTTCCAAACTGGATTGTGCTCATTCGTCACGAAGGAGAACAAGTCAGCTGGAATAAAGGCTACATCTAATCTAATCTAGGTCGATAGAGGGCATAGTGATTATTAACAGTCTCTACCTAATTCAAACAGGCCGCTTTTGATTTTGACAAAAATTTTGACTTAACATGCTGATTAAACTTTAATTGTTTTCTTGTGCTCCACAAATATTATAGTTGTCCAAAAATATATATTTTGGTAGAAGAAAGATCACTATATCCATACATCATGACTTTACTTTCAAAATGAGACTTTTTCGTCCTGAAAATTGGGCGCGTTGCATGGACTTAGACATGAGTTAAAATCAGCATATTTCAACGTAGCATCTGCGTTTTATTCTACGTTGGAATCCAAAATGGGAAATCGCAATGTCATTTTTTGTACGCAAAGTATCACCCACCTTTCAATGGGCAATCTCTGCGTATGAATATTGTGTTTAAATTTAGTCCATTTTTAACATATCGCTGTACCTTTGTTATTATGTTACAAACAAAAAGAATCATAATAATAAATAGACTTTTCTTCGTATGTTCATTATCTTTGAGTGTCTTTAACATATTGTGAAATGGACACATTTTGTGCATTTTCAACGATGTATCTACGACGATTTCGCACGTGGAATATCTTCAAAAATAGCTAAATACGTGACCTCGCTTCGATAAAGGAGAGTGCTTTTGAATAGATCAACGTACGTCCGATGTCTACGTTTGGAAATCGCAATGTCTCTGTTATGTCAAAATCAAAAGCTGGCAGTTTGATTTAGGCACTCAGTAGCCTGCACTTACTGTTAATTTTTCAATCACTATGCCCTCTATCGACCTAGATTAGATTAGATCAGATTTATAGGCTTTATTCCAGCCGACTTGTTCTCCTTCATGACGAATGAGCACAATCCAGTTTGGAACCGAGACTAGCAATATTCACAATTGAGCGCCTACAATTTGAAGTCATGTCAAGGTCATATGTGAAGGTCATATGTGATTTGATGTTGCATTGTCGGACGGGAATGAAACTTGGTGGGTGTTATCATTTTTCAGGGGGTAAAATGTCAAGGTTATTTGAGGTCAACTGAATATTGATTGTTGGTTTTTCCGGACATTTGCTTGGATTGTTACAATTCTGAAGTAAATATATTCCCATCCGGTTAATTAATTTACACACAAATCAAATTGCCAGCATATCCGGCACTTATCACCGTAAAATTCTGAAACATGATCTCCATCCGTGGCATTGTCGTTTTTTAAAGACAGTACTTGTTTGATGCTACCATTTATTACTTTCATTGGAAAGTACAGTCACTTATAAAATATTCCACATAGGCCTCTCATGCATCGTTTTAAATGTGTAAAACCTAAAACCTTTAAACCAAAACAAAGCAAAATTTATTTTTGATTGATTTGTGATGCATAAAAATCATATGTAGAAAAATGGCTATATTTTTCAGTGAAGTTGAAAACAGGTAGGAACAAAATCGCGCTCACGTGATGCAAAAGTAATCTGTCTATGTTCATGATGTTCCAAACTTTAAAACAAGAAAATATTTTTGGATTCAGTAGTTTTTGGATTATACAAAAATTGCTTAGCCGGGAAGGGGGGGTACATCTTGTGACCCTGTATTAAAAAAGGTCAAAAAGTGTTTTATCACGGTATTTTTATCCATTGTTTCATTACAGAGTTTCTTTGCGACGCAAATAAAAAATATCGTTTTTGCCATAAAGCCGATAGTGTTTCCACTTGTAAGGAGATATCATTCGCCAATGAAAACAGCGGTTGTACTGAGGGCTGCTTTTGTACAAATGAAACGGTAAATGCGTGATATGTTATATCCCAGCAAACACAAAAACGTTTTAAAAACGTTTTTAATAAGTTATTAAAACGTTATTGCAAATATTTTGGGCAAACATTTTTCGCAAGATATTTTTTCAACCCCAAAATAACATTCTGTTTAGAATGTTTTGTATCAAGTTTTCAAAAATGTTTTTGGAATGTTATTAAAACGTTTTTATACCCTTTATATAACCCGACTATAAGATTATCAAAAAATGATGTTTAATGTTATGAAAACGTTTTATACCCTTAATATGCCCTTTATATAACCCGACATTTAAACGTTTTCTGATAACCTTCTATAACCTTTTGCGAATGTCGAAAACGTTATGTGTTTGCTGGGATATAATAACATATTACGTTTTCAATTTCTATACTAAAAAAATTCCCAACTTTGAGGGGTCATATCTTTGAGCACAATCATTATTATTATTATTTATGTCAAGGCTAAAAGGCATAAACAGCAGTTATTAATTATTATGTAACGATGATGGTTTGTATATTAACCATGTTTACCTTCCGCTTAGAGTTCTGCAAATCGTTATTAGAAGCTACATATGCTGGCAGGGCATTCAACATGCCTGCAGAGTTTGGGAAAAATAATCTTCTGTGGGACACCAAGTTGGATCTTGAGAATTTTCACGGCCGGCAAAGTTCATCTGATAGAGTGCATTAGGCGAGGGTCAACTGCAAGAAGCTCCGGGTGAAGCTGTCACAAGTCAAAAATTCAGGCTTTCCCATAAAACATGTGTTACATTGAGTTACGATAGTGACGTGGGGGTTACTACAATTCATGCAAAGGTTGAATCTTTCATGTTCGATCGAACCATGGGGTGTAAATTACAGCACTTTGGATTGGCTCGAAGTAGGGGGCAGCCCGCGAGAGCAGTTATGGCGCAGGGCTAGCAGTATTTAAATTTCTAGTGAAAACAGATGGCCTCGACTAGTCCATGCTGATAGAGATGCCAAGAACACTATCTGCATCTTCTTAGTGTTGTTCCAAATAGGTGGAAACTAGGTTGGCAAGTTGCAGCATCCCTCTTGTTTGAAATTGTGGTAGCAATAAAACATACATTTCAAGATGTGGCCCAGTACTATATTTCCTGTAGATCAATGTTTAGATCACCGCTTCTCGTTATCTCTTTATGTCCTGACCTAAATTCAAATTACCGGTTGGAAATCAGCATGTGTGTCGAGATGGAGCCACATAGCTTCATAGATCCAACTTGGTCTCCTAACTAAACTGCCGTATATAGTCTGTTTACATATGGCTCTAAACTGACTATATATAGGAGTTTAGGATGACTATAATTGACACCCTCTGTTGGTCAACAACGTTATATTAAGGTTACTTTTGCTTTCTAGTCCCGAAGGACTATTATATATTGGAACTACATAAGTTGCAAGTCCTCATTATGTTAGTCTACGGCCTCAGCCAAGTCATTGTTGTGGCCTTGATGTTTGTTAAGCTCTGGTGGGCTGGGGACCGGTATCAAGAAAAAGCACAAGGCTGCAGAACTGGCAGGGATGAGGCCAGAGGACTTGCAACCAATGAAGTTCCAATATAGAATGGCCCCACAGGGCAAAAGAAGTAGTAATAGTCTTTAAGTCCCGCTTTACAGTAGGCGCGCCCCGGATTTTCATATATTTTGGGGTCAAAGGTCATTAAGGGGTCACAACACGGCTGTGTTCATGGTCTTAGACCACAGCTAAGTCTAGTTACGATTGTTTTTCTAACAGTACATATACCGTGGATTCCGTAGGCTTATATCCATATGAATATTTTGATATGGCCTTTAATATGCATTTTACACGGGAATTTTTAAGATCTTCGATAGGGGTATAAATTCACAAGCCTCTTATCACATATAAAAATCCAGAGATTTTAAACCCGTTTGTCCTTCTTGATTTAAATATATCCGATCAAACGATCGCCTCAACTCTCCTTAAAGATTAATAAATGCTGTATTTTTGTCAACATTTTTTGTCAATGATTGTTCTCTAGATTTGGGATGAAGAAAAAAAAGAGTGCGTTAACCCTAACGAATGTCCGTGCTACCATGGTCTGCCTGGCCAGGCTAAACAAGCCTATGCCGTAGGATCTATGATAGAAAAACCACCATGCGAAATGTGGTAAGTAGGCCTAGACTGGCTCCATTATTCGTCGACTGAGAAATGTATTTAAAATTGTTGAACTTATGGTTGTAACTTTACATTGTATATAAGTTACAACCATAATCTGGAGGTCTAAGACTGTATAGTTGGGTCCGAGACTGTACAGTGATGACCAAATTAACCTTTTGACCGAGTCTGTCGCAATCGCGGAAAGACACGGGTGCCGATAGGAAGTCGCACAACCAATATCGCGCAATTCAAAGGAACACCTTTCTGGACCAAAATTCACATCCCAACAGATTTCTTTTGTTGGGTTCCAATTATTCGCCTGTGAATGTTGTCTTGGAAGCTGTTCCGTGTCAGTGCATTTTACTGTTGTGTCAGTTGGACAACTGCTTGGTTACTGACATGTGTTTAGAGTAGAGTATTGAAGTTATCCTGTGTGTAATTTTTGTTCATGAACAGGTGAATAATTGGAACCCAACAAAAGAAATCTGTTGGGATGTGAATTTTGGTCCAGGAAGGTGTTCCATGTCAGTGCATTTTGCTGTTGTATCAGTTGGACAACTGCTTGGTTACTGACATGTGTTTAGAGTAGAGTATTGAAGTAATCCTGTGTGCAATTTTTGTTCATTTTTATGGAGAGGATTTTAAGATAGAACCTTGTGAAAAATTATAAGTTTCTTTTTGAGGCCAGTTTATAATAGAATAATTTTGCAATTTTGTAACTAAAATAATAACTGCATTGTGCATTATGTATTTATTTATTCATGCCTATTAATTATTTTGTTTATTGATTGACTTATTATTAGTTGGTAGATTAGAGAGTAAATTAAATAGCAATAGGCTTATTCCATTATTAATCCGTTTATTATTTATTGTTGACAGTGTGGTATGACTTGTCTCGAGACCAGCTAAGCCTGGTCTTGTTCTCGGTCTCGGACCTGCTGGTCTCGGTCTTGGTCTCGGTCTCGGCCTTCCTGGTCTCGAGGTCTCGGTCCGAGACCGGCTTCGAGACCAGTAAAATAGCACCACTCTGGTCATTTGTAAGCCCTTAATTCTGCTCAAACAGCATGAACAGTTTTCATAAATTGAATCATTAAAGATTAACTAAATCTCCAAATAACATTCTTATTCTTACTCAAGGCTAGACCTACTCAATATTTATAATTAGGCCCAGTTATTAATTGTTCAAAATATCGTATAAATTCATCCACAAACTCTATCAATCTCCAGAATCCTAGGTTATATAGCTCCGTTGCATGTGCCCAAATAATCATATACGTACGTCATTCAAAAAGTAGCAACATTACAGTTAATCCCAGCAAACACAGAAATCCTTCTTGCTTTTCTTCATAACATTTCAAAGGACCCAAAGGTTACCAAATAATGTTAAAATGTCTACAAATGTCTACTCTAGACGCTAGGAAATGTTATAAAACGTTTTCTTATTTTTTTAAATGAACATTTATGTTTTCCGAGGATCTTTTTTTTTTCTTCTTCAAATTCCATTCATATTGTCATAGCGGATAACGCTAAATAAAACTTGCAATATGGATTTTATAATGATCAAAGGCGCATCATGAAGCTCTAAGTGTACTTTTTTTAGCTTTTGGGCACATATATTTATTGTTTGCGCATTTCAAGGAATCCAAACTAGGTTTCCGCCCTTTATACATCTCTTAACAGTACTAAAACTTTTATACGGTCGTTTTGGGCTCATTGCAAAGTTAAATGAAGTGTATTTTCTTTTCCGATTTCGTGAGTTAAGGGGGTTCTACATCCCTCGATAAATTTGTGTCAATTTTTTCATTTTTCTCAAAACTAATAACACAGTGGTAACAAAAGTTACGTATATTATAGGGGTACGGAATCCAATTACTACACTGGAATTTCCGTGACCCAAGACATGCGGTTCGTTATTTATGATAAGAAAAGAGGTACCGCTAGAATGTACCTCATTTCCTATCATATACTTAAACCGCTTGTCTTGAGTCACTGAAATGTCAGTGTAGTAATTGGATTCCTTGCCCCAATAATATACATAACTTTTGTTACCAGTGTATTATTATTGTTTGAGAAAAATGCAAAAATAGTCACGAATGTACCACAGGGGTGTAGTACCCCCTTAGGTACATTTCTGGCATGGAAACAGGACGTGAGAGTATTAGTGCTTATCTAAACCCGGCATCTAGACGAAAGTAGTAGTGTCTTATTTTACATTCTTAAATTAGCACAAAGTTGCACGGCTTTATTTGACTTGCACGTACTCCCGCCTAGACGGGAGTTAAAAATCGTTACACGTAAATATTAATATAGCATCGAAATAAACTAAACCAGGTTGCCAAAAAGATTCTTTATGGAGATGAAACCGGGAACTGATGTCTGGTTCTGGTTCGTTACTCCAACTAAGCGGGATCCTGCATCAGCGTCGGAGGAATGTCGTCCAATAGAGCTTTCATGTCGCGTGTGTGGTGGAGTTTCTTGCCTACAAAACAATAAAGGTGTCACAATAAAGGTGTTAAGTGACACTAAACATCACAGGCCCCCCCCCCACTATTTGTAGATACCGCAAACGCAAAATGTACGTCAGCTTTAATAGCAGCCACTGAGGCGCCAATCTTGTCATCGACTCTCAGCGCGTACTCACGTACATTGTGGGTTAAATACCACTAATTATGTATTACACGGGTTTCAATGGGAAAATGCCTAATTTCGGGTGGAATTTTCTCATATTCAGAACTCTCACAGTTCAATGCCACTAATATCCGGTGAAACTATATGATTTAGCTGACAAATGATCAACAATTCAACATAGGTTGACCTGAGACTTTTCTTGTTTTAACGCACTGAACCGTAAACACCTTAAAATGACAGTGCGCCCTCGAAGCTGAAAGTTACAATATGATAGGGCGAATATTTACTAAAAACCGAAGCCGTGCGTATGAATTTTGGTACTATTACAACAAAAATGTCATATAATGAGAGAAAATGTTTCATTTTGAGGCATCAAACTCTAAAAAGTACTTTTTTGGCAATATAACTTGATCAATTTCAGCGATTTTAATGCAGTCTTTTCGAATGCCATGAAAACAAATAGTTACTCGTCGTATTTCAATGTATTGCCCAGTCTTATTAGTGGTATTTAACCTGTGTGGATTTAGTAACCGCATAATTGTCCATCAAACGCTGCATGCGCTGAAGCCAAGCGCTGAGTGACAGCCAACATTTAACTCAATTTTTTAGTGAGTTAATTTCAGCCAATCATCAAACACGTACTATGAGCTTGTCGCCAGACGGTTTGTGTGGTGACGAAGGAGCACAAATCAGCTGGAACCGAGACTAGCCTTTGATTATCATCATATTGTTCAATTCTACATGTTCTATATCTGGTAGGAGTTGTTTATAATTATATAGATTTAAATTCCAAAATGGCTACACGTGAAGCGGTTGCTAGCGCTGTAAGGCACTGTGATCACTCACTTTTCCGACATGTTACATGCATATACACATTTTTTATTAAACGTTTCTATTTAATACAGTTACTGTACAAATGCGGCCTTGGACTGGGTTTGTGAAAAGATACCGTCGTGCGGTAAGTATCAACAAGCAACCCTCTGTTTCGATCAAGATGCCGATCGATGAATGCTCACTGCGCTATGATCAATATCTGCGTTCCTCGATGGAAAAGGCAATGTAAATTTTTGTCACATTTAAAAATATCTCTTTTTAATTCAAATTGCTACGAGGATAATAAGTTCATATCGTTTGGACCGATTTATTGTAATGACGTATTTGAATAGACACAGAATCATAATTTTGATTTTTGATCTGCTTTGGTATTTAGGTTATTTTTCGAGTTTTAGTGTCTTTAAAATCGGGAAATCAGACATTCATTATATTTTGTATGATGTGTTTGGACAGTATTTATTGTTTCAGACATTGATCAAACTGAAAATCAGACTATGGAAAACGAACAAAACGAATCGCATTCTGAATATCGAAGAATGTCCTGCTGATATCAAATAATTTTGATTTTTTGAAATTCGCAATGTAACACACATGGCAAATCATTAAAAATTTATATTTTTGATATTTAACAGTACTCGAAGTAAAATTTATAAATCTGATGATTTATACTTAAAGTGTATGTAGGTGGGATGAAAAGCCGACGATCAATTGAAAATTTTGACCTTTCTTATTGAAGATATGGATTTTTTTTCCCAAAACACCAACAAAAATTATGTCTTTTTGGGAAAAAAATCCATATCTTCAATATTAAAGGTCAAAATTTTCAATTGATCGTCGGCTTTTCCTCCCAGCTACATACACTTTAAGAATATATCATTAGATTTATAAAATTTACTTCGAGGACTGTTATATATCAAAAATTTGAAAAATATCAAATTTTTATAATTTGTCATAAAATTTACGTATTATATCGTGATTTTCAAAAATTAAAAATTATTTGATATCAGAAAGACATGCTTCGTATTCAGAATGCAATTCGATACGTCTGAGGTGCTCTCATGTCCCATAAAAAATACTGTCGAAACGCTCAAAACGCTCATTCCAGATCCCTTAAGAAAAAGCTTTTAATTTAAGTGTTCGGATACTTTTTGGCGCAGTATAGATACTTCTTGCTGATTCGATGTTGTGTAATGGCAAACGATAATATGTTATTATATATATATGTTCAAATTTCCTCATAGTTGATACTACCACTAAAAGGGAATGTACAAATGGAAGAGTGGAAACCGACTGCGCCTGTCGTAAAACGTGCGCCAACTATGATATGATGGATTGCGATGATGTCGATTGTGAACCAGGATGCCAATGTGAAGGAGATCTGGTAGAGTTCAATGGGGAATGTATAGAATCGCATTTGTGTCCTTGTATGTATTTAGGAGATGTTTATCGAGGAGGTCAAACGGTGATGCAAGGCTGCAAAGAATGGTATGTTGTTGAACGAAAAACCCCGCCTATGCTTATTAAAATACCATAGGCTTGGGAACCGGGGGCTGGGGGAGGGCCTCAATTAGTTAAAACATTGTGAAAAAATGTTTTTGTGTTTGTGACCTATATTTTTTCACAATTTTCAGACTCCCAGGGGGGATACACCCCTCGGGCACTCCCAGGGTGTGCCTCCAAAGGTTTTCAGCCCCACCCCCACATGATGAAAATCTTCCTAAGCCAATTAATACAGATGTTAAAATGAGTATATGATATATCTATCATTCAATTCTTGTTAATAAATTATTGTTTTGTTACCAGTTGTTAATAGGTGTTTGTCTTAAATGGCCTTATTTAAAAGCAATTTTCTTCCCACCTTTATTTACAGCATTTGTGGAGCAAACCAAGAATGGATTTGTCCGGAAATCAGTTGTCCAGGTATATGCTAATATAAATAAACATTATGTGATGTGATCAAGCAAAATCAGTCGGAAGTCGGAAATATCGATTTTGATATAGCCAAATAAAGGAAGTATTCCCCATTGTTTTTGAAACTCTTTTTAAAGAGTTAAAACTACTCTTTTGAACTGGTTGTCTAAATTCAATGGGGTTTTCTGCAAAATGTAGCTGTTTACAATCCTTTAAGGAACTGAAAATTGAATATGTCTGATTTTGCTTGATCACACCACATTGTTTTCTTGATATAGATATATTCATTTTGAGAATCCAAGAAAGCTAATATGATACTATTCTGTGCTCCGAGTGATCTAGTTTTCCGAACTAGTTCTTATGTGTATGCCTATGCAAGACCTATACATGCCATACATTATTTACAAGTGTTTCAGAGATTTTGCCCATGAAATAGGGTTTTCGGTCGGTCTATACACAAGGATTATCAAATAAAAATTCCTTTAAAAAAGGAATGGGGCGCCCAATGTGAGCTTGGTCGTGATGTGGTGAATTTCATGGTGTTTAGCTTTGGTATTATTATCTCTTGCAAACCCGGTGACACCTCATTATAGAAATCATACCTGTTAATAGGTTGTAAGGCTGGATAGCCTTTTCCAGGCACAAATTGCGCCATATATAAAGAAAGTTTTGCTACTTTGCAACACAGTGAAATCTTAAATGCAAAATGAGATCCTGTAGGTGGCTCCCGAGGGGTCTTAAAAAACTAAATGCAAAATGAGGTTTTAAAAAAATATTGTTTTCCAAAGTCAAGACGCAGGTATCATTATTAAGCCTCATATCACTTATTTATTGTCGAATAAGTGCAGAGTAGGTTAGATATGAATATTAAATATTAGACCAAAGTAGCTCAAAGCACATGTACTATACACCTGATCCGTGAACTTGTCTTTTTTAAAGACAAATTCCTGTTTAAAGGTAGTTCTTGTTTCTGTTGAAAAGACAATATTGATGTTTAAGATCTTAATTATATCATTCATAGCATTTAAATTCAGGATATAATATTATCTATAGGACTTCCCCTATGGACAATGGATCTATTCCCTGATCCAGCATGTCTGCAAATGTATATCTTTTTAATGGAATTAACACCTGATAACGACTATTGACTATTAATATTATAAAACTTCGAACAGTGGTGCATGGGGGTGATGATTTCATTGCCGTCTTGTTGTTGGTAAGTAGACAATTTGGCCCAGCATTAATTCAAAAGAAAATATCATATTTGCATCAAAATGTACCAAACTTTAATGTGTTTGGTATCAATCTGGACTAAAATTGAATCATTCGCCAATTTTTTTTTTGATTACTGTACATTGCATCCACAAATAAAAACATATACAGCATATTTCATATCTGCCTAAATTCTTCTGGTAGAATAAACAACCTTATCTCTGTTTCTGATAGCCATCATATCTTGAAGGTCATCACTAAAATAATGCATACACTATGGACACAATGGCCTCATCCCAAGACCCAATGCCATAGTTCAATAACCTCAATTAAACAATCAGAGCAAAATTTGACCTCAAGTTGCGGGGTATGAGTTTGTGTACTCAAATTTCCAAAGGTCATTCAATGAATGTGCAACTGTATTGGGGTTAAAGCAATGTGTCCTGATAGATGAGCATGTTGTGGATCCTAGTGATAGGCAGCGGTGACGATTTCTTCTTGGTAAGAAGCCCAGCATTATTTCAAAAGAAAATATAACATTTTCATCAAAATTTTCATCAAAGATGTACCAACTTTTAATGTGTTTGGTATCAATCTGGACTGGAATTGAATCATTTGCCAGATTCCGTTGATTACAGCAAAATTCATCCACAAATAAAAATCATATTATTGGGTCACCATATTGTAAGTTTGGCAACTGTAGTTTGAGAATAACCACTATATGGATTTTATGGTAATTAACAAACAAAGGCCATCGCTTTAACCCCAATACATTTGTACATTCATTGAATGACTTTGAAACTTTGGGTACAAAAACTCATACTCTGCAACTTTGAGGGGGTACTCAAGTTTAGTTTTGGTATGGACGTGCCGCTGAGAATTTGAAAGTGGACCCATATATAAAAAAATTTCATGAAATTTGGACCCATTAATATACCAAAAGTCAAAATTTTCGGCCGAATTTAACCCAAATTGTCTTAGTTTTTACCCAAAATTTTGGGAAAATGTTGACAATTTTGGCAAGATTAAGGACAAATTGGGCTATTTTCCGAAAAAATTGAGAAAGTTTTGAAAAAAGGACCCATTCATATACCAAAATAGGCTTCATTGATCATTATAGGGTCATTGATATACCAAAAGGCTGAAAATGCTACCCATATTTGCGAATTGTTTCTTCATTCTAGGTGTATGCAGAACGCATGGTGGGTCACACTACCTGACGTATGACTCAAAGAGGTTTCACATGACAGGTAAGGCAGATCAATGTGTAAGCGCTCTTTTTTAAAAGTCATAGTTCATTAAATTTACAACCGTATGACAAAACAGGCGAAAATAGATTTGCAATTTAAAGAGAATTGACCATTGTTCATTCTAGTGACGCTAGTATATGGACAATATAAGTGTGCTTGTTCATTTAATGACATAAAATTTGAAAAATATTGTAAGGAACACTTGAGGTTTTGACTTTTAAAACCTACATTTTGGCTTGGATAGGTAGTTTTCACATTCTCCTTGCTATAACATTAAATTGCGTTATCTGTAGACCTAGTGATGAAAAGTGTTTTTAGGGGGAAGTGTTAGCTTTCGTTTCATTTGATATAAATAAATTCAGATTGGATGAAGGAAACACTTGAGGTTTCGACAAAAACCAATCAAAGAGGCCCATTTTTCAGCTAGAAGCTCCACAGCTCTTACATTGCTTTGCACTCAAATGTGAAGTGTAATCAAAGACTGTGGTGGAGACATTTTCTGCTTGCTGTTCTCTGCTTGGAAGCTCTTGGACGAAAATGTGCGCTCAGGTGTATCGAGGTGGAAACTGTGCGCATGATCGTTTATAAGAGAATCGGTTTCTTGTATAGAAACCTTTCCATATGTGGGTGAGATGGGAATATTATGTATGTTAGTCAAAAGGTTAACGACCAGAATTGATCCTTAGGAAAAGTCTCGCTGGCTGACTGGGGTAAAATGTGCCATATTGGGATCATAACAAATATGTTGAAAGTCACGTCAAGGGGAAAATGTCACCGTATACAGAAAAGCTCAATATTTGTGTTCCAGTTTCGCAAAGTTGAATATTTACATTTGTGATCGTAAAATTTATTTCAATATCCAATTATGTTTTTTCCCTAGGAAACTGTTGGTATGATATGTCAACTGATCATTGCGGAAACACAGAAGGGACTTTCAGAATTCGCATCGAAAACGTCTTCTGTGGTGCAGAAGGATATACATGCGCCAAAGGTGTTAAGATTGAGTTCCTTGATACAGAAATTATCCTTATGACGGGAACTTATCCTATAATTCTAAATGGTGAAGAAGAAGTTACGGTGACTCAGGAAAGGTGTGGCATGTTTCTAAAATTTGGAGCGTTTGGTAAGGATATTTAATTGCATGCATATTCATTTATGAATCATTACTGCCGGGAGATTATTAAAAAACAACAACAGCAGCAACAACAATAATATCAATAAGAACATTTTTTGAATGGTTCTTATAATGAAACACGTGAATAACTAAAATACAATATAACGACATCTTGCAATAATTTCGCTACTGTGATGTGCCTTGAGAAATTTAATATGATTATTTAACTTTGTTTACAATTTAAAGGTATTTCATGAGAGAAAGGAATCCCATTTTCAAGTAATTATGCAATAATAATAATTATGGAATTTCCATATGACTTAATGTTTATATTATTGTATTGCGTCAGAAAATGGAGAATCCACGTGGCTATGATTAAGTAAATGTGACACAATGAGTTATTAACACCTGGGGCTTTTCAGTTTTACAAGTTTGGTATAATAGAGAGAAACAGGGGGTTTCGAGACAGATTTCAATAATTATTATTGTTATGAAACAAGTTGCATGAGATTTTGAACGAGGTCTTTGCACAGATGATAATTCCCGAAGACTAAGTGGATTAGTGTGAAACAAGAAGACCTGTTTCGTAAAGAAAGTGCTTGAACAGCAGAACCGTTTTGGAAATTATCATCTGTTCAACGATTCTCACAGATTTCTTGTGTTTGGTGCTAATTATTGGGGTGTGAATATGGTCAGGAAGCTGTTCCATATCAGTGCATTTTGCTATTGTGTCAGTTGGACATGCTTGGTTACTGACATGTGTTTAGAGTAGAGTATTAAGGCAATCCTGTGTGCAATTTGGTTAATTTTGATGGACAGGATTTTAAGATATGACATTGTGAAAAAAGTTTCTCTTTTTGGCTTGGAGTATAATACTGGCAATTCATGACAATGTGACTCTTGAGACGCTTATCACACATGACATTTTTCGTTCCACATTTTAATCATAAAAGGAATTGCACTTTGAGCGTATCTTTTAGTGGGTGTTTTGGCACTGTCTGTGTAATATACATACCTATTCAAAATACAATGCCTGGTAACCCACCACTTTAACAGGATTTATCCAAAGCAAACAAAGACCAGAGCTATTAAAAATTCTATTGCCATCTAAGGTAGAAGCTTATTATCCTTTTCAATAATAGGATTATTGATTGGTGTTGTGTCTATCAAAATGAGACAGATGTCGCGCCAGCTTAAGTTACCAATGCATACGACCTTCGTACACATTTACACTGTAACTCAAAATACAATTAAGGGAATTTACGGCTCGTTCGAGCTGTACGGTCACATATATGGGCCGCATAAGGCATTATTTGAGATTTTTAAAAACATACTCGAGTTTTAATGTTCTACGTATAATGCTCGACGTACACATAATTATTATTATATGAAGTTGATTGAGATACTTACGAGATACTAGATTTCAATATTTTAAGCCTACAAACATAGTTTAAGAAGTTTCCCCGCTGAACTGACATTCCAAACCACAGAGTGTGACTCCAAAGTGAAAAGCACTTTGCAAATGGAAATAGCAAGGTTCTTCTTTGTTGCTCAACTATGGTAATTTAGTTTTTAAGACAGTTTTAAAACGATGTCTTTTCTCATTTCCAGCTTCATCAATTTCGGAAGGTATTCAAGTATTTTGGGACCAATCAAATACAGTGATTATCCGTGTTGATGCTTCATACGCTGGTAACCTATGTGGACTTTGTAGTAATTTCAACGGCAAGAATGTGGACGAAGATGAATATAAATTGAGGGATGGATCAAGTACTGACTCTCCACAAATATTTGCTGAAAGCTGGGTGGATGAAGGCTGTACTAATCCTACAGAAACAGACCAATGCGAAGAAGCGGGAATAGATAAACGGTTGAAGTGGGCGGAGAAAGAATGCGCTATTATCAAGTCAGATTTGTTCAAAGATTGTCATAACCAGGTATGCAAAGATTTGAAAATATACACACCTACATGTATAGCTTATACAACCGTGCACATAATGTTAAATTTGCTGCATGTGATAGGGATGTAATAGGCTCCGTATAGCGCTGATCATTATGGGCTATGGAGGCATTTCAACAGCATTTGTCACATTCACCAAATTTGATAGCAATCCAACAATCTATACTCGTATGACTTTGACCATTATTGGCACCCGATGGTGGTCGCATCCACCAAGTTTGAAGGCAATCCAGCAAACTATCAATTAATGGGAACATGCACCTTTATACATTAACTCCCAACATTTTAACTCCCACAGCTTCTTGACAACTCTCTAATTCATAACTCCAAACTTTTCTGTCTTTTCTGTCATTTCTGTTATTTCTGTTTTCTGTCTTTTACAGCTACCGCCAACTACATACTATGAAGATTGTGTATATGATGCCTCACGTTGTGACCGAGGTGGTGATTGCAAATGTTTATGTGATGCTATCGCAGCTTACGCCCAGAGATGCGTAGAACAAGATAAATGTATAGAAGGTTGGAGAGCTGCAGCTAAATGCCGTAAGTACTAAATTTGTACACAACGAGAAACAATAATTTCAAGGAAAACCAACATCTTACCATTTTATTGGCCTTAGAAAGAATGTTCCGGTAATTATTGTAATTTCTTTGAAGTTCTCTCATCATGTTTCCCTCTGAGATGATTTCGAAGTGGATGCTGGGTCTATAATTATTCATTTTGACAATAACAGTATAATTTCATGCAGAGAAAACATCCGACTACAATTGAGATTTCATGTGTGAGTATCCTCTACTGCTGTATTTGACGTACCGTATGACATTAAAATTATTACAATAGCTTTGACTTGAGCTCCCTGTACTGCTACATTGCTCCTATTAATATGGACGCCATTTATATCATATTCAAACAAACATATTTTGACAGCGTGTACAATGGACATTAATAAAATATTTTAATATATAGTATTTTTCTCCAATTTGAGCTTCACGCATAGTCCTATTTAATTCTAAATCACATTCGATTATTACCGCCTATATTTGGTTATGAATTACAGCCAAAACTAAAAAAGCAATATGTACCTTTAATATGATTTTCAAAAGAAACAATTACCATGGAGTCTAACCTAGGTTAATGTAACATTTTATCAAAACTTGCTTTCGAAAATTAACAAAACTCGTACATCAATATTGATGAATTTCAGCTTGCATGGACTGCCCTGAAGGAAGAGAATATTACCCATGCGGTGTAAAGGCTCAAGAAGTGTGTAATGAACCACCAATTGAATGCCCAATCGTATCAGAAGGATGTTATTGTCCATTGGGAATGAAACTCTACCAAGGAGACTGTGTCCAGGAGTGCCCAACACCATCTACAGTTATTACAACTGGTAAGCATGCAGCAGTAACAGCACTCAAGATTCCCCTCACTCAATGGGTAACACAATCATAATCCATTAATCATGATCCCTGTGCATCCCCGGGGTGTTACATCTGATCATTGCGTGGCGCAATTCAAAGTACCTTATTTGAATATTAATAGTCAATGTTTCTCTGCCAAACTTGCATAAATGTATAATATTGTCATTCTGTTCTCTAATTGTAATGTTATTGTTTTCCTGTCTTTCTTGTAAATTTGACATTCATACAACGCATACCTAATGGTAAGTGAAATACGTTAACAGATGAGCTATAAAACATTTTATAATGTATTACTTTTGTTTTCGTTTTTCTTTTGCCCACTATGCTTAAATCTTATTAGCATCCTTATCATGATCGTCAATGAATGTGCATGGCGTATCATAAAAAGAAAGAAAGAAAGAAAGAAAGAAAATAAAGAATTACCCATTTGGTGACACTGTTGTGTATTATATCTTCCCATCAGATGCTTTAATTTTATTTAAAGTTTTGCTGAAATTGGCATTCTGCCTATCAGTAAAATTAATCTATTAATCTATGTGTGTATTTTTATAGTATCAACAATTAATAATACAACGTTTTATAAATTAATCTACAGCACCAACAACAACCACTTCTTCGTCAACTACTGAAATTACTACTGCATCGACTACCGCAACAACAACTCCATCTTCGACGACTACAACCTCGCCTCCTTCAACTACAACATCACCTACTTCTACTACAACTACATCGACTATCGAAACTACAACTCCATCTTCGACGACTACAACCTCGCCTCCATCGACTACAACATCGCCTACTTCTACTACAACTACATCGACTATCGAAACTACAACTCCATCTTCGACGACTACAACTGCATCTACTACAGAAACTGCAACTCCATCTACGGCTTCAACAACAACCACTTCTACTACAGTTACAACCCCAACAACGACATTCGTGACATCTACTATTTCAACTACATCCATACCACCGTCAACCACCACGGCTAAGGCTTGTTATGAGAAGTTGAAAGACATACCAAACATGATAGTATCTGAGCGCTTGAATGACGAAGATAACGTTGTTGGTTCAGGTTTCAACTTGGATTTTGAAAATGATGTCACCTACGGAACTACTATAAAGCTTTGTAGCGTTTTTATGGAGCCAGTGGATTTGACGGGATTGGATATAAAGCTAAGTTACGTGGATTCGTATGAGGAGCCTGATGTAGTCATTGGGTGGACACTTGAAGTAACATGGATAAGCCGTTCCACGGGTGATAAGGAAACCATCCCAGTCACTGAGGTAAAAAGTGACATTCAATTATTAATACATGTTTTCTCTTTCTCCATCTCATCATTTTATTTTTGCAATGATAGTTTCCCCTTCGTTTGTAACATATGGAAAGGTTTAGCTACAAAAACGATTCTCTTTAAACCATCTATGCACAGTTTCCACCTCAATACACACGGGCACGCAATTTCATCCAAGCTAGCAGTGAATTGTCTCAACACAGTCTTTCATTACAGTACACGGTTGAGTGCATAGCATCATAGAGCTGTGTGATATTCTAGCTGGAAAATAGGCCTCTGTGATTGTTTTTTCTCAAAACCTCAAGTGTTCCCTTCATCCAATCAGGATTGTTCTTTTATATCTAACGAAAGCTATCACTTCCCCCTAAAAACACTTTTTTCACTAGGTCAACAGATAACGCAATTCAATGTTTATAGCAAGGCGAATGTGGTAAATCCCTTGAAAACGACCTTTCCAAACACGATGTTTGACCAACATCGTTTTAAAAGTCAAAACCTCAAGTGTTCCTCATAATATTTTTCAAATTTGATGTCATTAAGTGAAAGAGCACACTTATATTGTCCATATACTAGCGTCATTAGAATGAGCAACGGCCAATTCTCTTTAAATTGCAAATCTTGTGCAAAAAGTTACTATTTTCGCCTGTTTTGTCATACGGTTGTAAATTCAATGAACTATGAATTTGCTAAAGAGCGTTTACAAACTGATAATGATATTTTATATATTTCATCCCTCTGTATGTGTTAACTAATTCCGTCATATTTGTTGGTTGGTGCTTTGTCAACACCGTGTTTCTTGATTACGTTAACATGATTATGAAATGCTACTTCTTATTTACAGTCGTCAGATCTCGGCGTTATTTTTAGTAATGATATTGTTAGTGTAGTGCAGGCGTGTCTTGTTATCGACAACCCAAACCTGGACGAGAATCTAATCATTATAGTCTCCTACCGTGGGTGTGGTGAGTTATTTTCAGCATATTTTAGGTGGATACGTCGATTTATAGATAAATTAATTTGCGCACTTACTGAACATGATCTGATTTGAAAAAGAAGCCTGGAAATAGAAATGCCTGGTTAGTAATACTGCATGTATTATTCAAATTAAAACCAACAAAACGTAAAATGCGTAAACCTTTTGAACATATCCTACGCCTGTTAGGATGTGACTTGATGCTATAACATCCTTGAATCCAGTTCTTGTACATGGTCTTCGTGAGATACATAAGATATAAAATACTTTCAAAACAACAGTTTTGGTTTGTTTATAATTTGTGACAGACTTTGAAATCAATGCGGTGGTAATAGGTTTTGGTTATTTTTGGTGAATCTAGTTAATTAGAGGGTAATCGCTGATTTCCAATACCCGGAGGGCGGTAACAATAATTAATTATTTGACGTCATCATGAGTTTTCGAAGATTATAGAGACTTGTCCCTGGGCTTGTCAACTCGTACGCGTGACGAATGAACGAACGAATGAATGAACGAATGAATGAAAATGAATGAATGAATGAATGAATGAATGAATGAATGAATGAATGAATAATAACCTAATTATAATGAAGACTATACGGTATTTCGTTAAATCTCTTTACAGCCCATCTATGCGAAGATGATCTAAGTACATTTATTGTCAGTCAAACCACAACTGCAGGAGAATTGGTCGAAAATGGCGAGGTATCGGATATAGAAATACCAGAAGGCTCGGATGAGATATGTTTACAATCAGTGCTGTTGCTCCCTGTAACGATTGATCACTTTATCATTTATAGTGCTGATGCGATTGACATATCATATTACATTGTTCTGCAATTCAGCGGTTCCGATATACTGGATCAAAGGGATCAAATCACTGGAAAGATAGAAGTAAGTGTAATTTTATTAAGTATTTTATTTATTTTCATGTTTTTGAAGTTATGTTTCATAAACATTGAGAAAAATAATTTTCCAAGCTGGGATACCTTCTATCATCTATTACATAATAATTTTATTGTTTTTTCAGGACGGCCAACTGATTCATAAGTTTGATCCAAGCCTTCAATCAGTAATTGGCATCAACATATGTTTTACTAGCTATAGCCTGGCTGTATCTGGTCCATTTACTGTCAAATTTTATGGTTGTACTGAAGGTAAGCGTATATATATATATTTAAAAAAAAACTGAGAGAGACTTTTGTTCTAGCATGCGCATGATGCTGATAGCATTTTCTAAAATGAGCCGTTCACTGAAGACCGCCTCTTGTTAACAGAGAATCTTCTTTGTTGTCATGGGGCAGTCTTCAGTTAAAGCCATATTATAACATTTCTTTAAAAATAGATTAGTATTTATTTTCCCTAAAATGGTAGCTTTTACTGTCAGATATGTTCTCTTTTAATTTTGAGCCGAACAAGCGAGGTAAAGCAAAGAAAATTGGAATTTACTACTAGCGCCAATGCATGTTACTCCGGCGGTTGTAATATGGTACGATCCTCTGGCATGTGTGTGTGTGTCACGCACGCCGTGTACGTAGGGGTGTGTTGACATCGAATACGCGTTCGACTAATATTTCCATCGTAATAATAAAACGCTGATTCAGGCGGTTTATTCAAAATCTCGGATTTTGACAAAACTATAGCACCTGAAGTCTTGATTTTGCAGAGAATCTTTGTTTACTAAAGTACATTACAATCGTGCAAAAACCTGAATTAAAATTTTTTTGAGGGCGTTCTCCTCCGCAAATGTTATAATATGGCTTTAATAATTTACGGCGACCTTTGTATGTCAGGTTATTTAATTAACGGCAGTTAAGAAGGTAATACCTTCTTGTGGGATTGCCAGTTATTACAACTGACTGGTATATGTGCCAGTGGCGTAGCCAGGATTTTTGAACTGAGGGGGCACAACTTGTAAATGTACCGACGGAAATATTTTTTGCTGACGGAAGTTGTGATTTGTTGACCCAAATATTTTTTGCTTGGTTTGAAACACTGAAGAGCAAAAAAAAAAAGAAAGGATAATAGGCGATACCAACATAAAAACACACAATTTTTATGTAAATTTCAATTTCATTCACAATTTTTCACAATGTTTTTGATAATTCTCCCCTTTTTTCTGACACCATTGGTGAATAATAGCCTATTGTTAACCCAATTGTTTTCACCAACACCTTCCGTCTACCGACGGCCTTACATGAACCGACGGCCATGACGAGCAGGGGGCACCGGCTCCCCTGCCCCCCCCCCTTCCACTGGCTACGCCACTGATATGTGCAGTACCGTATACCGTACCGTATATATCCGTAAAGAGAAACACAATCTTTTTGGTGTTTTTCCGCATGAAATAATGCAATATTTTTGGTGTATTTCCACATAGGAAAATGTAATATTTTGGTGTATATAACACATTTCGAAGTCATCCATTTGTGGCTTTTTTGAGACAAAAATAAGTTGCCAAAAAACCTGCATAAAGGTGATAAGTTGAAGCCCTTCAGAGCTAGATTGGGAGAATTTTGAACAAAATCGATATTGTATGCCTACTTTCCTCTTTAAGTTCTGTTGTTTAGCACATATTAAGATAATACATTGGCTTTATCCAAATATTTTTTCGCTTAATACGCATAATTACTATTTGTGTGTGTATGTATACTATCACGTAGGCCTTATCAATCGGGGAGTTGCGCAGTACGGCATTTTCGGTCTGGTTGACAGAACGTCATACGCAGACTAGTCTTTTTAATTCGGAAATATAAATGTGGTAAATTTATAGTGTGATAAACCAATGACATTTAGTGTTTTTAAATGCAGAAGTTGAAATTATTGTTCTAACCCTTAACCTTTTTTAATCATGCGTTTATTTTTAAACCAGGTATGCCATTCAATAAAGGGAAAAATACATAATAATAATGATCTTTTTGTGCATAATTTATTGCAGTCCCATCTACGACAGAGCAACCTACAACAACATGTAAGTAATTTTTGAAGCTCTTTTAATGTTTCCTATATTCTGGGTACCTTAAACAATAATTAATAACAATTAAAAACCAGCCACTTTGTCGATTTATCGCCCCACATCCGGCGCACAATACTCGAAAAGCAAATCCGCTGGTTTAACAGCTTATTAAAGCAGGACCCATTTCCTAAAGTATTTTTCTACACAATGCCCAGCTACGTCCATGCCCACATTCTCAAATGTTTACATTCAGTTAAATTTAAATTTCTCTCACAATTGACACAAAGTAGTCAAAGTAGTTTCTGTTAATTCATTCGCAGCAATAGTGGAAGCACTTGTTCCCCTTGCGTCTTCATAGCGCAAATTAGGTTAATCAAAATCCGTAGCTATATTAGATAATACAAAGACGACTGTAATAACGACACCTCCCATATTTTCAACTACACCAGTTGGTAAGTTTTGATCGCAACAGTAGCTAGCTATATATAGTCAG
This sequence comes from Amphiura filiformis, assembly GCF_039555335.1. Lineage (NCBI taxonomy): Eukaryota > Metazoa > Echinodermata > Ophiuroidea > Amphilepidida > Amphiuridae > Amphiura > Amphiura filiformis. Next base: position 62,260,054 of record NC_092631.1, on the reverse strand, counting down.
CATATTCGGAAAATTGCACTTCCGTGAGTGGTTTGAGTACCTTGGAATTGACCAATTTCAGATATTAGTCACCGTTTCTCTTAGCTATCTTTCAATGTAGAAATCTAGATGTTCAAATCTTTATTCAGATCTTGATAAACTTTCAGTCTATTTATTACCTCATATTTTCGAAGGAGTTCCCCCAGCCATTACTAGTAGTAACTAGTACGTGATACGGTGTGATCATGAAACGAAGACCTGAGGTGCAGAAGTCACATTTTGGGGAAGTTGAGATATTAGCAGTCTTGATATGGCTAGGGCCAGAAAATATAATACAATCCGTTTTAATAATAACAAAATAAGCGGTTTGTTATGGTATACAATTACTTTTCAAAAAAAAAGAGAAATAATCTTCGAAAAAAATCTAGATACAATCAATTTTATTAATACTGCAGCTCAAATAATTACAGCAATTTCCCCGATATGTCAGAGGACAAAGTGTCCCAAAACTGCTCTCAAAAACCGAATGTTACAAAGGCGATTGTGCTTATTGACATTCTGCAAATCAGTAGAATTTAATGTATGCGTGTATTTTAATAATATCAACGATTAATAATACGTTTTATAAATTAACATACAGTACCAACAACAACCACTTCTCCGTCAACTACTGAAATTACTACTACATCGACTACCGAAACTACAACTCCATCTTCGACGACTACAACCTCACCTCCATCGACTACAACATCGCCCACTTCTACTACTGAAACTACAACTACATCGACTATCGAAACTACAACTCCATCTTCGACGACTACAACCTCGCCTCCATCGACTACAACATCGCCTACTTCTACTACTGAAACTACAACTACATCGACTATCGAAACTACAACTCCATCTTCGACGACTACAACCTCGCCTCCATCGACTACAACATCGCCTACTTCTACTACAACTACATCGACTATCGAAACTACAACACCATCTTCGACGACTACAACTGCATCTACTACAGAAACTACAACTCCATCTACGCCTCCAACAACAACCACTTCTACTACAGTTACAACCCCCACAACGACATTCGTGACATCTACTATTTCAACTACATCCATACCACCGTCAACCACCACGGCTAAGCCTTGTGATGAGAAGTTGAAAGACATACCAAACATGATAGTATCGGAGCGCTTGAATGACGAAGATAACGTTGTTGGTTCAGGTTTCAACTTAAATTTTGAAAATGATGTCACCTACGGAACTACAATAAAGCTTTGTAGCGTTTTTATGGAGCCAGTGGATTTGACGGGATTGGATATAAGTCTAAGTTACGTGGATTCGTATGAGGAGCCCGATGTAGTCATTGGGTGGACACTTGAAGTAACATGGATAAGCCGTGTCACGGGTAAAATGGAAACCATCCCAGTCACCGAGGTAAAAAGTGACATTCATTTTTTTAATACATGTTTCTCTTTCTCCATCTCATTATTTGTTTATTTTTGCAATGATACGTTTCCCCCTGTTTGTAATTAGATATTTCATCCCTCTGTATGTGTTTACTAATTCCGTTATATTCGTTGGTGCTTTGTCGACACCATGTTTCTTGATTACATGATTATGAAATGCTACTTTTTATTTACAGTCGTCGACAGATCTTAGCGTTATTTTTAGTGATGATATTGCTAGTGTAGTGGAAGCCTGTTTTGTTATCGACAACCCAAATCTGGAAGAGAATCTAATCATTTATGTATCCTACCATGGATGTGGTGAGTTATTTTTGAATGGATTTGTATCTTTTTTCAGCGCATTTTATGTGGATATGTGCGATTTATATATAAATTATACCGTAACTTATCTTGAGCAAATACTGAACACAATCTGATTTGAAAAATAAGCCTGACAATACAAATATGCATGGTCATGTAGCAATACTATTAAAATCAACAAACGGTCAAACACATACATGTTTTAAATATGGCACGTCTGTAAAAATGTGCCTTGATGCTATAACATGCTTTAATCCAGTTCTTGTACATTGTCTATGTGAGACATGAGATATGAACAGCCCCATAGCCAGGAATTGTTTGGGGGGAAGGAGGGGGTGCTGATTTTGATAAAGTGGACTTTTTTGTGAAAAGTGGTCTTTCTTTCCCCAAATTTGGACTTTTATGACCAAAAAAGATGTAAAAAAACCCGAAAATTCTTAAATTTTGGGATTTTTTGTATACTTTTGCAAATTTGGGGTAGGGGTGGGTATGAACTATTTCCAAAACAGCACTGTTTTTGTTTGTTTTATGATTTGTGACAGACATTTAAATCAATGTTGTTAAATTATCAAACGTAAAGTGATAATAGGTTTTGGTTATTTTGGTGAATGTAGTTAATTAGAAGGTAATCGCTGATTTCCAATACCGGGGAGAGGTAACAAAACTTAATTATTTGACGTTATCACGAGTTTTCGAAGATTGTAGTGACTTGTCTCTGGGCTTGTCAAGCACTATACGTACGCGTGACGAATACAAATAAATGAATGAATGAATAATTCTATTACTCTTACGACCCATTATTCAAAATCACGCACTGTGATTTGTTAAAACACGTAATATGAGAGCCCATTAGTCTGCAATAATGGGTCAAGCGCCGTAACACATTCTACGCACAGCATTACGCTTGGTTACGCGTGCAATATTTCCGCGATACTCGCTGTCACTTACGCTTACGCGCTCCACCTTGAAGTAAACAACTTAAAATATTTGTGCCAAAAATATGATATTTTCTCTTTAAATCGCACTATTTTCTGGTAATAGAATAGAAATAAAGGGTGCAGCATTATCCTTTACACGCAAATAATGTGTCCTCGGCAGTAAAAACATTTAAATAATGGGTTCGGCTGCGCCTCAACCATTATTTACTGTTTTTAGTGCCTCGGACACATTATTTGGGTGTAAAGGATAATGCACCCTTTATTTCTTAAATGAATGAATGAATGAATAATTGAATGAATGAATGAATGAATGAATAGAATGAATGATTATTGATTAATTGGTTCATTGAATTCGTACAAGCCTCTATAATCTGTAAAAGCTCGCGATGACGTCACATAATTAATTATTCAAACCTACCTCTGGGTATTGAAAATACCACCAATAACCTAATTATAATGAATACTATACGGTAAATCTCTTTACAGCCCATCTATGCAAAGATGATCTAAGTACTTATATCCAGAGTCAAACCACAACTGCAGGAGAATTGGTCGAAAATGGCGAGGTATTGGATATAGAAATACCAGAAGGCTCGGATGAGATATGTTTACAATCAGTGCTGTCGATACCTGTAACGATTGAGCACTTTATCATTTATAGTGCTGATGCGATTGACATATCATATTACATTGTTCTGCAATTCAGCGGTTCCGATATACTGGATCAAAGGGATCAAATCACTGGAAAGATAGAAGTAAGTGTAATTTTATTAAGTATTTTATTTATTTTCATGTTTTTGAAGTTATGTTTCATAAACATTGAGAAAAATAATTTTCCAAGCTTGGATACCTTCTATCATCTATTACATAATAATTATATTGTTTTTGTTTTTTCAGGACGGTCAACTGATTCATAAGTTTGATCCAAGCCTTCAATCAGTAATTGGCATCAACATATGTTTTACTAGCTATAGCCTGGCTGTATCTGGTCCATTTACTGTCAAAATTTATGGATGTACTGAAGGTAAGCGTATATATATTAAAAAAAAAAAAAACTGAGAGAGACTTTTGTTCTATCATGCGCATGATGCTGATAGCATTTTCTAAAATAAACCGTTCACTGAAGACCGCCTCTTGTCAACAGAGAAACTTCTTTGTTGTCATGGGGCAGTCTTCAGTTAATAATTTACGGCGACTTTTGTCTGTCAGGTTATTGAATTAACGGCAGTTAAGAAGGTCAAACCTTCTTGCGGGATTGCCAATTATTACAACCTACTGTTATATGTGCAGTACCGTATATATCCATAAAGAGAAACACAATCTTTTTGGTGCTTTACGCATGAGAAAATGCAATATTTTTGGTGTATCTCCGCATGGCAAATGCAATATTTTTGGTGTATTTCCACATAGGAAAATGCAATATTTTGGTGTATATAACACATTTCGAAGTCATGCATTTGTGGCTTTTTTGAGACAAAAATAAGTTGCCAAAAAACCTGCATAAAGGTGATAAGTTGAAGCCCTGCAGAGCTAGATTGTGAGAATTTTGAACAAAATCGATATTGTATGCCTACTTTCCTCTTTAAGTTCTGTTGTTTAGCACATATTAAGATAATACATTGGCTTTATCCAAATATTTTTTCGCTTAATACCAATAATTATTATTTGTGTTTGTATGTATACTATCACGTAGGCCTTATCAACCGGGGAGTTGCGATATATTTCCGTGCGCAGTACGTCATTTTCGGTCTGGTTGACAGGACGTCATACGCAAACTAGTCTTTTTAATTCGGAAATATAAATGTGATAAATTTATAGTGTGATAAACCCATGACATTTAGTGTTTTTAAATGCAGAAGTTGAAATTATTGTTGTTACCCTTAACCTTTTTTAATCGTGCGTTTATTTTTAAACCAGGTATGCCATTCAATAAAGGGAAAAATACATAATAATAATGATCTTTTTGTGCATAATTTTTTACAGTCCCATCTACGACAGAGCAACCTACAACAACATGTAAGTAATTTTTGAAGCTCTTTTAATGTTTCTTATATTCTGGGTACCTTAAACAGTATGAGCGATGATAATAATGATTAATAACAATTAAAAACCAGCCACTTTGTCGATTTATCGCCCCACATCCGGCGCACAATACCCGAAAAGCAAATACTCGGGTTTAACAGCTTATTAAAGTTGGACCCATTTCCTAAAGTATTTTTCTATACAATGCCCAGCTACGTCCATGCCCACATTCTGAAATGTTTACATTCAGTTAAATTGAAATTTCTCTCACAATTGACACAAAGTAGTCTGTTTCAATTAATTCATTCGCAGCAATAGTGGAAGCACTTGTTCCCATTGCGTCCTCATAGCGCAAATTAGGGTAATTCGTCGTCCGTATTCCATAGTGGCGTATAGTGGGGCGCCGCGAATAAACAACTTTTCGAGAAAATCGGGTTTGAAGAAATGCCAATTTAAAATCGAGTTGTGTAAATCAGACATTCATTATATTTTGTAAATGATGTGAAATTTCTGTAGTAAACTAAATAGATTTTATTGTTATATATTTTTCAAAAGAAATAAATACATACTATTGCTGGCAAACTGACAATAAAAATATATACGTCACTATGGAAAACGAACAAAACGCAATACCCTAACCTTACGTTAACCGTACGCCACCTCGGTCGCCGTGTAATCCCTATGGCGTTACTTTTCGTCGTTCGTATTCCATAGTGGCGTATAGGTCCGATACGCGTACGCCACTATGACATACGATGTTTTTCATTTTTGCCGATATTTCATAATTATGAAATGTGTATAAAAAGTGGCGTATGGTCGATACGCCACTATGGAATACAAAAAATGTCACTTTGTAACTATACGCCACATTTAATTAATTAATTGCTAATTAATTAGCTAATTATGACTGATGAGACTTAGAAAAAATGAAAGAGAACATCATTAAAAATATATGTGCCAATTTTCAAAAAAATGACCAAAAATCACTATACGCCACTATGGAATACAGCCGACGAATTTACATGTATTATCTATTAATGGGTTGGTCTTTTGTTGACCGGATCCAATATTTTTGAAATCAAGGCATTTAATTTTACAGATAGAATATCAACATGATCAAGAAAAACATTATTCACGTCACCAAACTCCCTGAAATGCAAACAACCTATACACTTCAATTTTGTCCTAACTTTGAGGCGTATTTTAATTTTCATGTCAAAATCCATAGCTATATTAGATAATACAAAGACGACTGTAATAACGACACCTCCCATATTTTCAACTACACCAGTTGGTAAGTTTTGATCGCAACAGTAGCTAGCTAATATAGTCAGCATATTCGGAAAATTGCACTTCCGTAGGTGGTTTGAGTACCTTAGAATTGACCGATTTCAGATATTAGTCACCGTTTCTCTTAGCTATCTTTCAATGTAGGAATCTAGATGTTCAAATCTGTATTCAGATCTTGATAAACTTTCAGTCTATTACCCCATATTTTCAAGGAGTTCCCCCAGCCATTACTAGTAGTAACTAGTACGTGATGCGGTGTGATCATGAAACGAAGAGCTGAGCTGCAGAAGTCACATTTTGGGGAAGTTGAGATATTAGCAGTCTTGATATAGCTTGTAAATATAATACAATCCTTTTTAATAATAACAAAATAAACGATTTGTTATGGTATACAATTAATTTTCAAAGAAATGAGAAAAAAATCTAGAAACAATAAATTGTATTAATACTGCAGCTCAGAAACCGTTTTATCATTACAAAACCATAGTGTGGTTGCATGCTTTTTTGTAGAGATAGAAATTAGCCGTTTTGATATTGATAGGGGTTAGAAAATATGATTAAAACCCAGCCAAGAGGTAGTGCTTAAAGAATTGTTTGCAGATGACCAATACCTCGGGCTCATACATCATAACAGCCAGCCATGCAACTTCAAGAACATACTTGGAGAAATATAGGATTCGTATTAAACTGATCGCAATTGAAAATGCTCACTCCAACGAACAAGATGCTCCAAATACCTGAGAAGTCCGTTCTTCGAAGGCGGAAAGTTGGACCGTGAAATTAGAATACCACATGCCAGAAAGCAAGAAACATTACGCTTCGTCCAATACTATCTCACCCAGTTGTACCCACGCAATCTTTACACAAACTTTGTGCTACTGGGCACAAGCATGGGATATGAACATGAAAACAGAAAGGAAAATAAGAGCTTGTGAGACGAAATGTTTCAGAAAAGCAGTCAATAAAATCAGAGATGATGAAATCAGGAAAGAGTTCATTAGAGACATGGTTGGTACCGCACCCATTTTAGGGAAATTGAAAACCAACGTCTAAAGTGGTTCAGGCAGTTTATTTGCCATTCCCTCAAAGCAACCAGCTCTAAAAACCTATCACAGTCAACAATCTGGTTACAGATCCAAGGGAAGACTCAGACGAAGATGGTTTGAGGCTGACTACAATCTTAGAAATAATTGTTCGAACACTTTAAAGGCCTTATTGGAAATGGTCCCCCTTCTACCCCGTACAATGTTGGCATTCCCAATATGCTCATCTTCACCGTATCTTCTCCAAACATTGTTTGGTTGGGAATGGGGGAGTTGGTACGCGTAAGATGAACATTGCGACAACACTATCGTAATTCTTAGTTTCTAGTGACTCATATAGCGTGCGCATAATAGTAAGGACATAGAAATTAGAATAGGTGTTCGACACTTTTTTCCGTGATTGTCTACAAAACTACTTACAGAAACAGAAACATGATTTGTCAGAAACATGATTTGCTACCATCTCTCAAAAAATGGAGGAAGGCAAGAATGTTTTAGGGAGCGGTCAGTTACTATAAATTTAATATAACGTTTTGTACACAAAAATATGTATATAGGACTGAAAGGGGTAGTTATTATGCTAATCGCGTATATGTTTGTAAGGTATAAAAATAAAAGGTAATGTTAAGTTTGCTTAACTATACTGCTATATGGAATCAAGAGGTTCCCGTTCCATACACATTCCGTATGTGCGTCTTTTAATGTGAAACATTAACTTGAAACATCTTGACCAGCAAGTGACCTCTGCGTGGCAGGTTTATTATCGCAACTTTACCATTGTGTGATAAATGGGAGAGGGGGGTAGCAGTTGTGTGAGGTTGTTTTAATAAAACATTTTAAAAGCACCATGGTAAGGATGGTCAAGTGATTAATCTCAGCGGTTTACATACATACTTAATATTTTATGGTTAACCGTTGTAGCGTGTGTTTTCAATATAGAGAAGCGCAACGACTTACATTTACCATCAATAGGCTTTCGCATTTTCAGTGTACACAGTTTTACGCACTGAAGAGACCAAGCTTAACATACTTAATGAACTGTGTCAATGTGAGATTGGATATTGGCCTAATTATAAAGGTCTTTATACCTATATTGCTCATAATGTACACTTTGTAACTATTCAAATGGCTCTCTTTAAAAAATATTTGAGGCTCTTTTTAAGCTATTCTACGTCTTATTCGACTTAACTTAATTTGATGAATATATATGTAACTGAAATTGCTGTGTTACCTACTCTAAGATTATATCAAGAAACGGACGTTGATATTGGTTAACTTAAGCATTGTTTGTCAAAATCTATAACCTTTTTCTATAATGCTTGTGGAATATAAGAGCCGAAGTGATTTTCTTAGTTAATGAATTTGATTGAACGAATGTACATGTGATCATATTAATACAATTAAGTCTACACTTCGTCTATTCAACACTCTTCCGGTAGTATTCTATCTCTAATCACAGGATTTGCTTCATAAATATATAAAATAATTTTTATGGTTTTTAAATAATAATATGTGTGTGTAATGTTCAATTAAGTTATCTTACTAGAAGTGTATTGTTTTTTCCTCTATTGCGCTCATATATAAACATTGCATCAATTCATGGTAAGTGCAAGATGTTAACAAGATATTTATCGGCTACAGTAACAACTTTATTAAATCTATATAGAACAAGCATCTTGTCAAATAAAATGTTTCCCTGCTCAAACATTGAGTAAGCTTCCAAAGCTTACTTCAAAATTAGAGACAATTTATTCAGTTCATTTTACAAATGTAACATTAAATTATTTCTTTTATTCAAACTATTTGGAAACACAATTGTAAAGTTTGGGCATCATCTATTCAAAACCCTATATCATACCAACTTGCTCACAATTATGCGATAGACATTCTAGTGAAACATCACAAGTTCTGATCTGTATATTAATTTTAGGCGTAAACAGAAAAACGACTAATAGTGCAGCAAGAGGTGAATCCTGCTTATAGCAATTAATGGTTATGGTTAAATAACATAATACATTTTGAAACTAAATTCAAAAAATCATTCATTCCGTGAACTATGCAGTTATGTTTCACGTTTAGTAAGTTAAGAATCTATCCTCATTCCCGAATGATTGAAAAAGGGTCCTCATTTTACACCAACAATAAATTGAACCTCAAGACAGACTTTGTAAATTATGTAACCTAAATGCTGTTAATGGTGAATTCTGTTTTCTGATGCTACTCTCTGACTTTAATGAAACTAGCAATGTTGATAATTTGTCTCATGATGAAATGTTCCTACATTAAATGGGAGCAACAGATTATGACTGTATTCTCCCTGTCATCAAGTTTGTTAAACCTGATTTTGAATCTTGTATTTCATTTGATATATAATTCGTGCCAATTAATATAGTTTACTTAATTTCAAGCATATTTCAACTACCTTATTATCAATAGATACTGTCATATTAATATGTACCTGTTTATCCTGTGGAATTAGACTTTGTAGTTTAATTATGTGATACACTAATCTATGTTTGACTGTACTTGTATGTTTGGTGATATAAATAAAAGTCTGATTCTGATTTATTGCTTGAAGATGTAACATTCTCTCATTCAGTTAAAGTATACTTTAATGTATCTTCTTAGATCTTTCTTGCTGAGATTGAAAACCGTACACATTTCAAGCGTTTTAAGGATGTACTAAGCGGATATTTGCATGTATAGAGTTTATCAATTATTATCAACGCTTATAACAATATTAAAATTGCAATTTACAGCACCAACAACGACCGCAACGTTATCTACGTCTACATCACCTACAACCACGACTACACAATCAACTACTGAATCTACGACTTCATCTACAACCGTGACTACACCATCAACTTCTGAATCTACGACTTCACCTACAACGATTACTACACCTTCAACTACTGAATCTACGACTTCACCTACAACCGTGACTTCACCTTCAACTACTGAATCTACGACTTCACCTACAACCGTGACTTCACCTTCAACTACGGAATCTACGACTTCACCTACAACCGTGACTTCACCTTCAACTACGGAATCTACGACCTCACCTACAACCGTGACTTCACCTTCAACTACGGAATCTACGACCTCACCTACAACCGTGACTTCACCTTCAACTACGGAATCTACGACCTCACCTACAACCGTGACTACACCATCAACTACTGAATCTACGACTTCACCTACAACCGTGACTTCACCTTCAACTACTGAATCTACGACCTCATCTACAACGACGGTTACACCTTCTGAATATACGACTACGCCAACAGCAACACCAACGAGTGTAACAACACCAACCACTACTGTGACTACACCATCTACTACGGTGACAACAGGTAATGTGTTATTTATTCTTAGTCAGTGGGAGTGGTCTAGTTCGTAGACACATATTCTGATTGGACAATCGAATCAGGCCGTAGACGACCCCACGCTTGTACACGTGCGCGTATGTATAATGGTGTATGTCGTTCAATTTATAATAAGAGGAGATTTTACGACGGTAACTTAGTTTAGTTATTAAAATAATATTGAAGTGACTAACAATTAGAATATGCGCCGGCATCCACTACTCAAAATATTGGACCTGCCTACCGTCTATTACACGATAGAGGACAGACAGGAAAAACAAAAATTCATATTGATTATTCTCTAATTATAGTTTGATCTCATCAAGTAACATTCATGTTGCGTACTTTTCGCCTATAACACATCAAAAAACAGGCAAATGTCTGTATCAGTGTTTGATTGTAGGTACGTTTGTGTGTGATATACTTATTTAAGAACTCAAGCGGAAATCACGAGTTTTAGAAATAAACCATCTTTCTAACCTAAGATGAATCTCTTACATTGGCAGTATCGTTTTTATTTTTATGTCATGATGTGAACACCGATGTCGTTTGTACAACATTGCAATTCAATTCCTTACTACAACAATGACCACAACATCCTCAACTGAATACGACCTCGCATGCAATGACGACAACAAATAAATGGAATTCAACTAAATATCACGTCCTTCGTCGGCTACGTCTCCCACTATTGAATCTACGCTCTGGTATTCAACGACCAAATCTTTAAATACTGTATCTACGACATCACATCATTTGTCAACTATATCACTACTTACTACTGAAACTGCTGCAATCACAGTTTCAACGACTACAAAGTATTGTACTGATCTAATGGAAAACAACCTTATGACAACAAAAACGATTGATGAGGAAGATGTGACAGAAGGAGAAGAAACTAATTACCATCTTACATTTCCAAATAATTCATATGGCAACGAAATTAAGTTGTGTGCCATATTTGAACGCCTTGTCGAATTGACAGAAGTGTATATATCATGGGATGACACTGAACAGGTGCTTATTTGGCAACTTATTGTTAATGAGGAAATGGATCGAATCGTTACGGTAAGTTATTATTTTGCTACCATGGCTACTGTACAGTGCCTTCTTATTATGACACATGCAATTTGAAGTGACAGATTCAGAAAGAGAGCTAGAGAGATAAAGATTTTATATCCAGCTAAAGCCAAAATATTTGTCTATGCACAAACACTGTTTATATCTTTTCAACATAGTATCTAAATCTATCAAATAAACATGCGATATCTTTATTATTTCCACAGTGATATTTAGTAACATTTTGCATATTTATCCACCTCATATTTTTCTTCAATTTTTTTTAAATTTTCATAATACATATTAATATTTCTAAATAACAACTAGGTACACATAAACCTTTAAATTGTCCTGTAGAAAATAACTTGTTGTGACAATGGCTGTGTTTATTTTTAACAGTCGAGCAGCGAGTCAAATAGCGGAAATATTGATGTTTCAGTTTCAAATGTCCAAAAGGCGTGTGTGATCGTTGATAAACCTGAGAGAGAGAAAGATTTGGTAGTTATCATAAAGTATTGCGGAAGTGGTAAGTTTAGTTAATTATTATTGAAAAGTTAAGCATATAATGAACTATTCTGCTATTGTATAGCTAATATTTTGTACCACAGCCTTTTTACATGTCGCCTTTTCTCCCCGATGAACGCATTCGGATTGCAAGACAACGTTGGCAATGGTCAGCATGGTCGCAGTCGGTAAGCCGCCGCCAAGCCAACAACGTTGGAATAACGTTGTTTACATGCCAACATTAAATCATGGTTGGTATGGGAACATCAGGCCAACGTTGTTATGGCAGCCTTATGTTATGGTCGGCATGCCAACGTCAAGCCAACGTAGCCAGCCAACCTTAAAATGACGGTCGGCATGCCAATGTTGGACCAACGTTGTTGTGTCAACATTAAATGATGGTCGGTATGCAAACGTCTAGCCAACTTAGCCAGCCAACCTTAAAATGACGGTCGGTACGCCGAGGTTGGGCCAACGTTGTTGTGCTAACCTTAAAATGATAGTTGGTATGCCAACGTTGCACCAACGTAGCCAGAATGTCGTAAAATGACGGTTGTTACACGGACGTTGGGTCAATATCGTCGCACAAACCTTTATATGACCGTTGGAATGCCAACATTGGACCAACTTTGGTATAATCTGTTGTTCAAGTCAAGTTTTATTTTATTTTTACTAGCCGTATTAAAGAGGGATACTGAATAAAGATTATAAAAGCCCCACTAGATAAACGTATAATAAATTAAATAATCATTACAATAATAATAATAATAATAATAATAATAATAATAATAATAATAATAATAATAACACTAATAATAATGATAATAATATTGATAATAATAATAACACTAATAATAATTATGATGATAATAATAATAACACTACTACTACTACTACTACTACTACTACTACTACTACTACTAATAATAATAATAATTATAATAATAATAATAATTATAATGATAACAATAATTGGAATTGAATCATCAATAAGAATTATATTTTTATATTACTTTTTTTTTTAATCGACATTAAATGTTATCAATATTTACAGTAAATTTGAAATATCCTTAAAAAGATGCACTTTGGCAGGTTTAGTCATCAAAATTCAGCTTATATTAACTTAAAACACTTGCTCAACTCTATAATCCACATTAGCTCAATTGGTAGAGCATCAGGTCCCTGGTTCGAAGACTTAAAGTATGCACAGTATACAGGGTGTCCCAGAAAAATTACCGTGCGAATGAATTTGGACGTAAGTCGAGAAATATAAATCAAAATCCAACTAGTGGCAAATGGTGGTCATAGACCACAAACCTAGCTGGGGCGTGTTGGTGTTGTGGAGGTATCTGACCCCTGCAAAATGTTCCAAAAATGTTCCCCTGGTCATGAGGTTTGTTGTCACCGAGTTTGAGTCCCGTATTCCTTACAGATATCCAGAAAATACATTTATAATATTTGACCTCTGCATGACCTTTGACCTGACCCCTGCAAAATGTTCCCCTGATCATGAGATATGTTGTCACAAAGTTTGGACCCTTACAGATATCCAGAAAATGAAATTATAAAATTTGACCCCAGATAACCTTTGACCTGACTCCTGCAAAGTGTTCCAAAATGTCCCCCTGATCATTAAGTTGTCACCAAGTCTGAGCCCCGTACCCCTTACAGATGTCCAGGAAATTCATTTCTAAAATTTGACCTCTGCAGGTATTTGGTTAAATACAGGAAATTCCCCCTTAATGACCCCAATTCTGTTTAGACCCTATGGGCGCTGGATATAGCCAATACATATGTGCAAGTTACGTAATTGTAGGGTGTAACATGTAGGAGGAGAAGCATTTTGAAATTTATTGCCAGAAAGAAGAAGAAGGAAAGAAGAAAGATCGGATAGCAAAACAGTACCTAGCTCGGGGGGTTGAAAACCCCCCAGCTAGGTAAAAATCTAAAATCAGCGTGTAGCCCATCTTATTCTGCAACTTAGACACTAATTTTACTGGAATCGGTTGACTGGTTGCGAAGAAATGAGCGATCATATAACGCATGCGTCAATTCACTTCATTCCAAGTTTGAAAGACAGATAATTCAACACAATGCGCACTGGTGGTTAATTGTCAATGGATTTATTTTTTTTCGGTGGAATCCTTTTCGTTCTTTTTTAAACAATATGTTTCTTGCAAAGCATAGAGTTAGGTTTTGTTCAAATTTGAAAAACCTGCACGATATTGAAAATGAAAGCTTGTATGTAAGATGATGCTCGGTACTTGTAAATATCTTTATCGTTAATGCTGATATAAATGTTACATAAAGAATTATTGCATAAATAATTCCAGCTGGCTTAAAAAAATTCTCACACACATTAATGCGTTTGAAATATTTTCAAGAAATTGTAATGCAAAGTTTAAATCTTTTAAAACTTTAACATTAATGTTGCATGGTATCGAAAATCACACGTAAAGTTGTAAGCACTTGATCATTGTCATTCTTGGCAAACGTTCTTTGGAAACTTAAGATATAACATATTTGCACAACCTAAAGAATTAAAGTTGGAAATCTTCCAATTGCAATTGCAAACTGTTATTCACCTTCATGAAAGCATGAATAACATAACACTGTCGGATTATAAAATAGATAATGAGATACACAAACTTTAGGAACTGGGAGCGAGTATGAAAAAAGCGCCTGTTGATCAAACTTGGAATGAACTGCATTAATGCGCGTCAACCAGTCAAACGAATCAAATAAAAATGATGCACAATAAAATAAGCTATGCGCTACATTTTAAATTGTTTGATTCTGGTGTCTATTCCTCGACTTACGTTCAATTCTTTTCGCTCGCTTTCATGATTTTTGTCTCACTGGGCCTGTTTGCCAAAGGTTGGATCAACTTTGGCTAATGGTTGGATCAACGTTGGTCAATGGATGGATTAATAACATTGGCCCAACATCAAAGATTCGATGTCGGCCCAATGTCACAAATTACATCTGTATTATGGTTGGGTCAATGTTGGATCGACGTTGGCCCAACGTTATGGAAGTTGGGCGCCTATCCAAAAATCACGTTAGGCCAACGTCAAAAAGCAACATTGGCCCAACGCAGAAAGGTCAGTTCGCTCACGTTGGACCAACGTTGGGCCAACGTAGTGTTGCTATCTGGTCTGGGATGATTTTCTTGCATTTTAATGCATTTTAAGTGCACTTTAAATGCACTTAAAAGTGCGTAGTTGTGTGTATGTGTGTTCGAACCTTTGCTTCGTGAGGAGACACGCTTGGGTCCTGATTAGACAAGGCTAAAGCAAAATGATTAAACATAATTATAAGCCTAGAATCGCATGTCCCAGCATAGACGAGGTTTTAGCCCCAACTTCGGTGATAATATCTATTAAAAAGTGATTTTTGTTCAGGTTGAGACGATTTAATTAACCACAATCTCTTTGTTGATATGTTATTTGTTTAGTTCAATCTACGGAGTCAACAACACCAACCACTTCAGTGACTACACCAAGCACAGGTAATATCAAATACTATATAGTTCATTAGCTAATTGCGTGATTGAGCGCGAGACGAGTCTAAACAGCGTCAAAGGAAATAACATTTCAATGAATGTTACATTTATTTTCTGGTTAAAATTTGATGAAATACAATCGCCAAATGTTGGGAAACATTGCTATATTTCAAGGCATAATATTTTCAAAGCTTACAAATTTAACAAAAGAACGATTATATGAATGTGACATCACGCTTGATACATACAGTAAAATAACACGGTTGTTTGATGGGATCATTTATTAGTGTTTCAAACAAAACATCATGTACAACCAATTTTTAGGCTTAAACAGCTAAATGTGAAATCATGCTAATGTTTTTCACTTTTATAGCATTTTTAAAGCTTTTTCGAATATAAAATTGATCTATTAATGACAAAATGGTGGCGCTATTTAATAACTGGAAATTACTCTTTCAAGCTTTTATTACAAAATAATTCCTTTTTTTGTTTGTTTGATAAAAAATGTTTATAAAACTTGTTTTACCTATTCCAGTTATTTTAATGGCAGTATTAATCACCTACCAATTGCAAATAAAGAAATATGATTTAGGATAAATAGCGCCATCTTTCGTTTGCATTTAGTTAATAATGTAGCCAATTCTATATACATCAAACAACCGTGATCAAGCTCTTAAAAAAGTAAAACTAAATTTAAAAATAAAATGGTCGCTAGACGGAAAATGTTGTTCTAGGTATTTTAATACCTCATTCAGCACGACAATGCTTCTTTTCTAAAGTCGAATACACCCATTGACCCCTGTTTTTAAAGTAATACCCAATGACCTCCGTTTTTTCCAGAATGTTGTCATCAAAATGCGACAAAATGATGCAGACGCTTTAAACTGTTCTTATTTCAAAATTTCAAAATTTGGCAAAACCCCCCAAAAAACAAACAAACAAACACCCCCCCAAAAAAAATGGTGACCCTTTCTTCTAAATGTTTATGCAATTGACCCCCTTTCCCTAATTTTATACAAGTCCAGGCAGGTCTAATATATTTATCTACTAAACATATTGGACCTGCCTGTCGTCTATTACATGGTAGAGGTATTATTTAATTATAGTTTGATCACGCAGGATCACTCAAAAATATTTACAACATATTGTCAAACAAACGGGTCTTCAAAAGTCTCTTGAAGATGGCAAGATGAGTTGTACCGAAGGCAGATCTGAGGCTGGACAATATAGAGAGAGCAGATCAGTCATATAAGAGCGGTCTGATCCATTAAAGGGGTACTACACTTCTGGCCAATTTTATGCCTATTTTTGCATTTTTTTCAAAAATTATAGCGCATTGGTGACAAGTAATGTTATGTATATTATAGGGGTAAGCACTACAACTACTGCACTGGAATTTTTTTTATTTCAGCACAGACAGCAGTTGTGGAGTTACAGTTAAAAATGACGGAAAACCAATATTTCAGTGCAGTAGTTGTAGTCCATGCCCCTATAATATACATATATTACTTGTCACCAATGCGCTATAATTTTTGAGAAAAATGCAAAATAGGCATAAAATTGACCAGGGGTATAGTACCCCCCCTTTAAGGCACTTTAAAATAGTCATCATAATCTTTAAAATGATCCTCTCTCTGATCTGAAGCCAATGTAGTTCTTGTAAACAAAGTGTAGCACGGTCCTGTTTTGTTCTGCAGCAAATGAGTAACATTTTTGTGTTTCAGGTATTATTGTTTTATCCTTTTTGTAATTATTGTGTGCTAAACTTCAAGGGTGTCAAGAGTGGCTAACCATCAAAATATCGCACAGAAAAGTTCAACACACGCACACATTTGTTTTGATATTTTTTTCTTTATTTTTATTTTTCTCTTATTTTTTTTCATGGGTGAAGTTATTGCAGAAAAGAAACATTGAAAAATTCAATACTGTTCCCTGAAAAAACAAGATATTCCTGAAAAAAATTGGTGTCAGTTCCAATTTACAATGTAATCATTATTTGAATGTAATGTTAAAGATGGTTCCGAAAAATGGCCAAAAGCAATTCGACAAATAAAAAAATAGGCAAATGTGGTGACCAATTTGCATATCTTGCGACAAAAATTGCATCGGATCTAACGACTGCCGCTTACCACAACCTCATCAAGTTACATCCCTATACGCCTCACCAGTTCTTCGAAATGGCAAAAAAAAAAAACCACCCAAAAACTATTTTTAAGTTAAATATGCAATTTAGCTACCTAGCTAAAAATTGCATCAAGTCTTAGGGCAGCCACTTACCACCACCCTACCAAGTTATACCCCAATACACCTCACCAGCTCCGTGAAACTGCCGCTTACCACAACCTCATCAAGTTATATCCATATACGCCTCACCAGTTCTTCGAAATGGCAAAAAAACAACAAATTTTTAAGGTAAATATGCAAATTAGCTACTTAATTTGCATATTTTGCGCCAAAAAATGCATCAAGTCTTAGGGCAGCCACTTACCACCACCCTACCAAGTTACACCCAGATACACCTCACCAGCTCCGAGAAAGTAACCTGGAAGCCAAAGGCATTTAAAAACAAAGTTCACACAATACAAATGTATAAGACGGCCCATTATAGCATAAGGCAATTTATAAATCATTTTAAATGTGACGTATACAATTTGTCTATAACACAGGGAGATATAAAATGTAGGGATTTGGGTACTTTTTGTTCAATTTTCACAGAAATTGAAGGATTTTGACCTATGTTTTTGTTTGTCTGTTTACCACTGGGTCGCTGAAACAAAGAATTATATTAATTAAATCACCTAATTTATAATTAATACAGGACAAATAAAGATAAAAGCAAAAGTATGCTTCATTTAGTTAAAACAATAGTAACATCCCTGTTGTGTACAAAAATATAACTCTATACGACATTGCAAATCAGGATCAATTCATGGACTAAGTGCACAGGGAAATGTTGAGTATGTAAATTAAATGGAACAGCCAAAATGCCAATGGGTAAGTAATTGAACTAGAACAGCCTTAAAGTGATATCGATATTAATATTGACGTCACAGATTCGATTTGTCACGTGATCGTCAAACCTGTACTAAAGGTGTCAGTTCTGCAGGGCTTGTGACTCTTGGTGGTAATAAATATAGAAAAATGGACATTAGAGAAGAACACTTTTTTCGTGAAGGCGTTTCAGCACGTTGTCCTCTACTGTCATCAACATAGTGAAATTAATAACAATCTTTTGCATTTAGGCTTTGTTTAGGTTTTGTTTCAGTTGAAATTGCTGTGTTACATACTCTAAGATTGTATCAAGAAAAGGACATTGATGTTGGTTAACTTTAACATAGATTACTTTCAAAAATATACATGTTACTTTTTTATGGGACACCCGGTATATATATATTGCTTGTGGAATGTAAGTTCCTATTAAGTGATATTTCTAGGTTTATGATTTTAATTGAATGTAATCCTATTAATACGTCTACACTTCGTTTATTCAAGACACTTCCGGTAGTATTCTATCTCTATTCACAGGATTTGCTTCATAAATATATAAATTATTTCTATGTTTTTTAAATGATAATATGTGTGTGTAATGTTTAATTAAGTTATCTTACTAGAAGTGTATTGTTTTTTTCTTCTCTTGCTCCAATGCATCAATTCATGGTAAGTGCAAGATGTTAAAAAGAGATTTATCGGCTACAATAACAATATTATCAAATCTATATAGAACAAGTATCTTGTCGAATGAAATGTTTCCTTGCTCAAACATTGAGAAAGCTTCCAAAGCTTACTTCAAAATTAGAGACAATTTATTCAGTTCATCTTACAAATGTAACATTAAATTATTTCTTTTATTCAAACTATTTGGAAACACAATTGTAAAGTTTGGGCATCATCTATTCAAAACCCTATATCATTCCAACTTGCTCACAATTATGCGATATGCATTCTAGTGAAACATCACAAGTTCTGATCTGTACAATTTTAGGCATAAACAGAAAAACGACTAATAGTGCAGCAGGAGGTGAATCATGTAGTTTTAATGAAATCATTATGTCTAATCTTAAGCCTGCTTATAGCAATTAATGTTTAAATAACATAATAAATTTTGAAACTAAATTTAAAAAATCATTCATTCCGTGAACTATGCAGTTATGTTTCATCGTTTATTAAGGGCACGTTTAGTAAGTTAAGAATCTACCCTCATTCCCTAATGATTGAAAAGGGGTCGTCATTTTACACCAACAATTGAACCTCATGACAAACTTTGCAAATTATGTAACCTAAATGCTGTTAATAGTGAATTCTGTTTTCTGATGATATGTCCTTACTATTCTGATTAACGTTTTAAAACTACTCTCTGACTTTAATGAAACTAGCAATGTTGATAATTTGTCTCATGATGAAATGTTCCTACATTAAATGGGAGCAACAGATTATGACTGTATTCTCCCTGTCATCAAGTTTGTTAAACCTGCTGTTGAATCTTGTATTTCATATGATATATAATTCCTGCCAATTAATATAGTTTACTTAATTTCAAGTATATTTCCACTACCTTATTATCAATAGATAATGTCATTAATATGTACCTGTTTATCCTGTGGAATTAGATCTTGTAGTTTAACTATGTGATATACATTAATCTATGTTTGAATGTACCTGTATGTTTGGTGATGTCAATAAAATATTCTGATTCTGATTTATTGCTTGAGGATGTAACATTCTCTCATTCAGTTAAAGTATACTTTAATGTATCTTCTTAGATTTTTCGTGCTGAGATTGAAAAACGTACACATTTCAAGCGTTTTAAGGATGTACTAAATGGATATTTGCACGTATAGAGTTTATCAATTATTATCAACGCTTATAACAATATTAAAATTTCAATTTACAGCACCAACAACGACCACAACGTTATCTACGTCTTCATCACCTACAACCACGACTACACAATCAACTACTGAATCTACGACCTCACCTACAACCGTGACTACACCTTCAACTACTGAAACTACGACCTCATCTACAACCGTGACGTCACCTTCAACTACGGAATCTACCACCTCACCTACAACCGTGACTTCACCATCAACTACTGAATCTACGACTTCACCTACAACCGTGACTTCACCTTCAACTACTGAATCTACGACCTCACCTACAACCGTGACTTCACCTTCAACTACGGAATCTACGACCTCACCTACAACCGTGACTTCACCTTCAACTACTGAATCTACGACCTCACCTACAACCGTGACTTCACCTTCAACTACTCAATCTACGACCTCATCTACAACCGTGACTACACCATTAACTACTGAATCTACGACCTCACCTACAACCGTGACTTCACCTTCAACTACTGAATCTACGACCTCATCTACAACGATGGTTACACATTCTGAATATACGACTACGCCAACAGCAACACCAACGAGTGTAACAACACCAACCACTACTGTGACTACACCATCTACTACGGTGACAACAGGTAATGTGTTATTTATTCTTAGTCTGTGGGAGTGGTCTAGTTCGTAGACACATATTCCGATTGGACAATCGAATGATTTCGGGTGCCGTCTATCAGGCCGTAGACGACCCCACGCCGTCATGAGTGTTCATAACTTGTAACACGCTTGTACATGTGCGCGTATGTATAACGGTGTATGTCGTTCAATTTATAATAAGAGGAGATTTTACGACGGTAACTTAGTTTAGTTATTAAAATAATATTGAAGTGACTAACAATTAGAATATGCGCCGGCAATATTGGACCTGCCTGTCGTCTATTACACGGTAGAGGACAGTAAAAACAAAAAATCATATTGATTATTCTCTAATTATAGTTTGATCGCATCAAGTAACATTTATGTTGCGTACTTTTCGCCTATAACACATCAAAAAACAGGCAAATGTCTGTATCAGTGTTTGATTGTAGATACGTTTGTGTGTGATATACTTATTTAAGAACTTAAGCGGAAATCACGAGTTTTAGAAATAAAGCATCTTTCTAACCTAAGATGAATCTCTTACATTGCCAGTATCTTTTTTATTTTTATTTCATGACTTGAACACTGGTGCCGTTTGAACACTATTGCAATTTAATTCCTTACTACAACAACGACCGCAACAATTTCCACTGCATATACGACGTCGCATGCAATGACTACAACAAATAAACGGAATTCAACAAAATATCACGTCCTTCGTCGGCCACGTCTTCCACTATTGAATCTACGCTCTGATATTCAACGACCAAATCTTTAAATACTGTATCTACGACATCACATCATTTGTCAACTACATCACTACTTACTACTGAAACTGCTGCAATCACAGTTTCAACGACTACAAAGTATTGTACTGATCTAATGGAAAACAACCTTATGACAACAAAAACGATTGATGAGGAAGATGTGACAGAAGGAGAAGAAACAGGTTACCATCTTACATTTCCAAATAATTCATATGGCAACGAAATTAAGTTGTGTGCCATATTTGAACGCCTTGTCGAATTGACAGAAGTGTATATATCATGGGATGACACTGAACAGGTGCTTATTTGGCAACTTATTGTTAATGAGGAAATGGATCGAATCGTTACGGTAAGTTATTATTTTGCTACCATGGCTACTGTACAGTGCCTTCTTATTATGACACATGCAATTTGAAGTGACAGATTCAGAAAGAGAGCTAGAGAGATAAAGATTTTATATCCAGCTAAAGCCAAAATATTTGTCTATGCACAAACACTGTTTATATCTTTTCAACATAGTATCTAAATCTATCAAATAAACATGCGATATCTTTATTATTTCCACAGTGATATTTAGTAACATTTTGCATATTTATCCACCTCATATTTTTCTTCAATTTTTTTTAAATTTTCATAATACATATTAATATTTCTAAATAACAACTAGGTACACATAAACCTTTAAATTGTCCTGTAGAAAATAACTTGTTGTGACAATGGCTGTGTTTATTTTTAACAGTCGAGCAGCGAGTCAAATAGCGGAAATGTTGATGTTTCAGTTTCAAATGTCCAAAAGGCGTGTGTGATCGTTGATAAACCTGAGAGAGAGAAAGATTTGGTAGTTATCATAAAGTATTGCGGAAGTGGTAAGTTTAGTTAATTATTATTGAAAAGTTAAGCATATAATGAACTATTCTGCTATTGTATAGCTAATATTTTGTACCACAGCCTTTTTACATGTCGCCTTTTCTCCCCGATGAACGCATTCGGATTGCAAGACAACGTTGGCAATGGTCGGCATGGTCGCAGTCGGTAAGCCGCCGCCAAGCCAACAACGTTGGAACAACGTTGTTTACATGCCAACATTAAATCATGGTTGGTATGGGAACATCAGGCCAACGTTGTTATGGCAGCCTTATGTTATGGTCGGCATGCCAACGTCAAGCCGACGTAGCCAGCCAACCTTAAAATGACGGTCGGCATGCCAACGTTGGACCAACGTTGTTGTGTCAACCTTAATGATGGTCGGTATGCAAACGTCTAGCCATCTTAGCCAGCCAACCTTAAAATGACGGTCGGTACGCCGAGGTTGGGCCAACGTTGTTGTGCTAACCTTAAAATGATAGTTGGTATGCCAACGTTGCACCAACGTAGCCAGAATGTCGTAAAATGACGGTTGTTACACGGACGTTGGGTCAATATCGTCGCACAAACCTTTATTTACTAGGCGTATTAAAGAGGGATACTGAATAAAGATTATAAAAGCCCCACTAGATAAACTTATAATAAATTAAATAATCATTACAATAATAATAATAATAATAATAATAATAATAATAATAACACTAATAATAATGATAATAATATTGATAATAATAATACCACTAATAATAATTATGATGATAATAATAATAACACTACTACTACTACTACTACTAATAATAATAATAATAATAATTATAATAATAATAATAATTATAATGATAAAAATAATTGGAATTGAATCATCAATAAGAATTATATTTTTATATTACTTTTTTTTTTTAATCGACATTAAATGTTATCAATATTTACAGTAAATTTGAAATATCCTTAAAAAGATGCACTTTGGCAGGTTTAGTCATCAAAATTCAGCTTATATTAACTTAAGGTTATTAATTATTTTAAACTGTTGTGACTTGGTAGTTCACAGCATCTTACGAATGGTAGTGAACTTTGGCAAAAACTGCATTGCTCAATTCATAGCGAGCGTATAGAAGAATTAAAATATCACAGATATACTTTTATAGGTGCTGCGGTTCTTGAGTTACGTTGTAAAGAGGGCTGAAACAACAACACTTTTGTAAAACGTACATAACTCATTAACAACAATAAATTAAGCAAGTTTGCAAAGAATACGATTTGTAGAATGAACTTTTGCAAAACATCAAGGTGTTAATTTTCAATAATATATTGATCTAGATAATGAAAATCGATTTTTTAGGTTGCTTCGACCAACAATACCTCGTCTACCCTTAAAACACTTGCTCAACTCTATAATCCACATTAGCTCAATTGGTAGAGCATCAGGTCCCTGGTTCGAAGACTTAAAGTATGCACAGTATACAGGGTGTCCCAGAAAAATTACCGTGCGAATGAATTTGGACGTAAGTCGAGAAATAGAAATCAAAATCCAACTAGTGGCAAATGGTGGTCATAGACCACAAACCTAGCTGGGGCGTGTTGGTGTTGTGGAGGTATCTGACCCCTGCAAAATGTTCCAAAAATGTTCCCCTGGTCATGAGGTTTGTTGTCACCGAGTTTGAGTCCCGTATTCCTTACAGATATCCAGAAAATACATTTATAATATTTGACCTCTGCATGACCTTTGACCTGACCCCTGCAAAATGTTCCCCTGATCATGAGATATGTTGTCACAAAGTTTGGACCCTTACAGATATCCAGAAAATGAAATTATAAAATTTGACCCCAGATAACCTTTGACCTGACTCCTGCAAAGTGTTCCAAAATGTCCCCCTGATCATTAAGTTGTCACCAAGTCTGAGCCCCGTACCCCTTACAGATGTCCAGGAAATTCATTTCTAAAATTTGACCTCTGCATGACCTTTGACCTGACCCGTGCAAATTGTTCCCCTGGTCATGAGATTTGTTGTCACCGAGTTTGAGCCCCATACCCCTTACAGATGTCCAGATAATGCAATTGTAAGATTTTGCCCCTTTAATGACTTTTGACCCCAATTCTGTATGCAAGTTCTAGGCGTGGGGTATAGCCGATGCATATATGCAAATGACATCATTGTACTACAGGGTGTATCAAAATGATTGGTACCGAAGACTTCTCGTTTTTGTCGATTTTTTTTTACTATTTTTTGTGGCGGTTGTGGGGTTAATTGTTTAAATATTTATAATTATAGTAGTTTTATCTTCTCTAAAAATTTTAGATAATAAAGATAGCACATTCTGTTCAGAAGTTACATGATTCTAAAGAAAGTAGGTGTTTTTACACTTTTCATCGTAACGCTGGATCAGTAGCGCACCATTTTCAAAGCTCTATTTTACTGCAAATACCTTGTGAGAATGATATGTTGAAAATCATAGAAATGTTTAATATTTTCCTTACCTATTTCTTCATTCATAATATATATAAATGTTTTAATCAATATTTATTAGTTTTTAGTAATATTATTGACTTGAATAATTTAGTTGGGGTGAAAGAAGTTCCAGGGCGGTAATTTAAATTGTTGTATTGAGATTACTAGATAGTGTGGCAGAATGGCGATAGACTGTACACACATTGTAGGCTAGTTTAGACCTGGTAAAAGTTATTGGAATGGCTCTACAATATTCCACACTTCAGTGTGTATTCATAGATAAGAATCACTGGTTGACACAAAGCTATTGAGAAATGCAGAGAAGATTTAGAAGACAGTTTCCAAGAGCAAGGCGTATCCCATGCAAACATGCTATAACTTGCAATGCGTCAGAATTTGATATGGGCAGTTACAGAATGGATCCATCCCTGGTGTTAAGTTCTTTCAAAATAGGGCTTCACCTCACACTCCCAGAGTCGTAAGGCATGGACTTCAGGAACTATCTTTCTAAAAGCATGTGTAAAGCAATTTTATATTATGTAGACTGAGGTGAGATATTGAAGAGCATGTATACAATAAATGGTTCAAGCAGTTAACCTAATCATCTTGTGCTGTGTAAGTAAAACCATGATTACGTCGATCTTCGTTTCAATGACGATAGCTCCCAGATGCATCAACCTATCAACTTCAGATTATTAGATCAATAAGTTAACATATGCCCCTTTCTATTTATAGTACAAAAACTATATTAATAAGCAATTTTATATTTTTGATATATTTTTGAAAATGACACATAGCCCGGTACCAATCATTTTGATACACCCTGTATATAATATGTGGCAGAAGAAGCATTTTGGAGGTATTTGGTTAAATACAGGAAATTCCCCCTTAATGACCCCAATTCTGTTTAGACCCTATGGGCGCTGGATATAGCCAATACATATGTGCAAGTTACGTAATTGTAGGGTGTAACATGTAGGAGGAGAAGCATTTTGAAATTTATTGCCAGAAAGAAGAAGAAGGAAAGAAGAAAGATCGGATAGCAAAACAGTACCTAGCTCGGGGGGTTGAAAACCCCCCAGCTAGGTAAAAATCTAAAAAATCAGCGTGTAGCCCATCTTATTCTGCAACTTAGACACTAATTTTACTGGAATCGGTTGACTGGTTGCGAAGAAATGAGCGATTATATAACGCATGCGTCAATTCACTTCATTCCAAGTTTGAAAGAGATAATTCAACACAATGCGCACTGGTGGTTAATTGTCAATGGATTTAATTTTTTTCGGTGGAATCCTTTTCGTTCTTTTTTAAACAATATGTTTCTTGCAAAGCATAGAGTTAGGTTTTGTTCAAATTAGAAAAACCTGCACGATATTGAAAATGAAAGCTTGTATGTAAGATGATGCTCGGTACTTGTAAATATCTTTATCGTTAATGCTGATATAAATGTTACATAAAGAATTATTGCATACAGAATTCCAGCTGGCTTAAAAAAATTCTCACACACATTAATGTGTTTGAAATATTTTCAAGAAATTGTAATGCAAAGTTTAAATCTTTTAAAACTTTAACATTAATGTTGCATGGTATCGAAAATCACACGTAAAGTTGTAAGCACTTGATCATTGTCATTCTTGGCAAACGTTCTTTGGAAACTTAAGATATAACATATTTGCACAACCTAAAGAATTAAAGTTGGAAATCTTCCAATTGCAATTGCAAACTGTTATTCACCTTCATGAAAGCATGAATAATGAGATACACAAACTTTAGGAACTGGGAGCGAGTATGAAAAATGCGCCTGTTGATCAAACTTGGAATGAACTGCATTAATGCGCGTCAACCAGTCAAACGAATCAAATAAAAATGATCTACAATAAAATAAGCTATGCGCTACATTTTAAATTGTTTGATTCTGGTGTCTATTTCTCGACTTACGTTCAATTCTTTTCGCTCGCTTTCATGATTTTTGTCTCACTGGGCCTGTTTGCCAAAGGTTGGATCAACTTTGGCTAATGGTTGGATCAACGTTGGTCAATGGATGGATTAATAACGTTGGCCCAACATCAAAGATTCGATGTCGGCCCAATGTCACAAATTACATCTGTATTATGGTTGGGTCAATGTTGGATCGACGTTGGCCCAACGTTATGGAAGTTGGGCGCCTATCCAAAAATCACGTTAGGCCAACGTCGAAAAGCAACATTGGCCCAACGCAGAAAGGTCAGTTCGCTCACGTTGGACCAACGTTGGGCCAACGTAGTGTTGCTGTCTGGTCTGGGATGATTTTCTTGCATTTTAATGCATTTTAAGTGCACTTTAAATACACTTAAAAGTGCGTAGTTGTGTGTATGTGTGTTCGAACCTTTGCTTCGTGAGGAGACACGCTTGGGTCCTGATTAGACAAGGCTAAAGCAAAATGATTAAACATAATTATAAGCCTAGAATCGCATGTCCCAGCATAGACGAGGTTTTAGCCCCAACTTCGGTGATAATATCTATTAAAAAGTGATTTTTGTTCAGGTTGAGACGATTTAATTAACCACAATCTCTTTGTTGATATGTTATTTGTTTAGTTCAATCTACGGAGTCAACAACACCAACCACTTCAGTGACTACACCAAGCACAGGTAATATTAAATACTATATAGTTCATTAGCTAATTGCGTGATTGAGCGCGAGACGAGTCTAAACAGCGTCAAAGGAAATAACATTTCAATGAATGTTACATTTATTTTCTGGTTAAAATTTGATGAAATACAATCGCCAAATGTTGGGAAACATTGCTATATTTCAAGGCATAATATTTTCAAAGCTTACAAATTTAACAAAAGAACGATTATATGAATGTGACATCACGCTTGATACATACAGTAAAATCACACGGTTGTTTGATGGGATCATTTATTAGTGTTTCAAACAAAACATCATGTACAACCAATGTTTAGGCTTAAACAGCTAAATGTGAAATCATGCTAATGTTTTTCACTTTTATAGCATTTTTAAAGCTTTTTCGAATATAAAATTGATCTATTAATGACAAAATGGTGGCGCTATTTAATAACTGGAAATTACTCTTTCAAGCTTTTATTACAAAATAATTCCTTTTTTTGTTTGTTTGATAAAACATGTTTATAAAACTTGTTTTACCTATTCCAGTTATTTTAATGGCAGTATTAATCACCTACCAATTGCAAATAAAGAAATATGATTTAGGATAAATAGCGCCATCTTTCGTTTGCATTTAGTTAATAATGTAGCCAATTCTATATACATCAAACAACCGTGATCAAGCTCTTAAAAAAATAAAAATAAATTTAAAAATAAAATGGTCGCTAGACGGAAAATGTTGTTCTAGGTATTTTAATACCTCATTCAGCACGACAATGCTTCTTTTCTAAAGTCGAATACACCCATTGACCCCTGTTTTTAAAGTAATACCCAATGACCTCCGTTTTTTCCAGAATGTTGTCATCAAAATGCGACAAAATGATGCAGACGCTTTAAACTGTTCTTATTTCAAAATTTCAAAATTTGGCAAAACCCCCAAAAACAAACAAACAAACACCCCCCCCAAAAATGGTGACCCTTTCTTCTAAATGTTTATGCAATTGACCCCCTTTCCCTAATTTTATTCAAGTCCAGGCAGGTCTAATATATTTATCTACTAAAAATATTGGACCTGCCTGTCGTCTATTACATGGTAGAGGTATTATTTAATTATAGTTTGATCACGCAGGATCACTCAAAAATATTTACAACATATTGTCAAACAAACGGGTCTTCAAAAGTCTCTTGAAGATGGCAAGATGAGTTGTACCGAAGGCAGATCTGAGGCTGGACAATATAGAGAGAGCAGATC
Organism: Amphiura filiformis; assembly: GCF_039555335.1. NCBI lineage: Eukaryota > Metazoa > Echinodermata > Ophiuroidea > Amphilepidida > Amphiuridae > Amphiura > Amphiura filiformis. The sequence continues at coordinate 62,231,142 of NC_092631.1, read as the reverse complement.
AGTCATATAAGAGCGGTCTGATCCATTAAAGGGTACTACACCCCTGGCCAATTTTATGCCTATTTTTGCATTTTTTCAAAAATTATAGCGCATTGGTGACAAGTAATGTTATGTATATTATAGGGGTAAGCACTACAACTACTGCACTGGAAATTTTTTTATTTCAGCACAGACAACAGTTGTGGAGTTACAGTTAAAAATGACGGAACACCAATATTTCAGTGCAGTAGTTGTAGTCCATGCCCCTATAATATACATATATTACTTGTCACCAATGCGCTATAATTTTTGAGAAAAATGCAAAATAGGCATAAAATTGTCCAGGGGTATAGTACCCCCCTTTAAGGCACTTTAAAATAGTCATCATAATCTTTAAAATGATCCTCTCTCTGATCTGAAGCCAATGTAGTTCTTGTAAACAAAGTGTAGCATGGTCCTGTTTTGTTCTGCAGCAAATGAGTAACATTTTTGTGTTTCAGGTATTATTGTTTTATCCTTTTTGTAATTATTGTGTGCTAAGCTTCAAGGGTGTCAAGAGTGGCTAACCATCAAAATATCGCACAGAAAAGTTCAACACACGCACACATTTGTTTTGATATTTTTTTCTTTATTTTTATTTTTCTCTTATTTTTTTTCATGGGTGAAGTTATTGCAGAAAAGAAACATTGAAAAATTCAATACTGTTCCCTGAAAAAACAAGATATTCCTGAAAAAATTGGTGTCAGTTCAATTTACAATGTAATCATTATTTGAATGTAATGTTAAAGATGGTTCCGAAAAATGGCCAAAAGCAATGCGACAAATAAAAAAAATAGGCAAATGTGGTGACCAATGTGCATATCTTGCGACAAAAATTGCATCGGATCTAACGACTGCCGCTTACCACAACCTCATCAAGTTACATCCCTATACGCCTCACCAGTTCTTCGAAATGGCAAAAAAACAAAACAAAAAACACACCCAAAAACAATTTTTAAGTTAAATATGCAATTTAGCTACCTAGCTAAAAATTGCATCAAGTCTTAGGGCAGCCACTTACCACCACCCTACCAAGTTATACCCCAATACACCTCACCAGCTCCGTGAAACTGCCGCTTACCACAACCTCATCAAGTTATATCCATATACGCCTCACCAGTTCTTCGAAATGGCAAAAAAACAACAAATTTTTAAGGTAAATATGCAAATTAGCTACTTAATTTGCATATTTTGCGCCAAAAATGCATCAAGTCTTAGGGCAGCCACTTACCACACCCCTACCAAGTTACACCCAGATACACCTCACCAGCTCCGAGAAAGTAACCTGGAAGCCAAAGGCATTTAAAAACAAAGTTCACACAATACAAATGTATAAGACGGCCCATTATAGCATAAGGCAATTTATAAGTCATTATAAATGATTTTAAATGTGACGTATACAATTTGTCTATAACACAGGGAGATATAAAATGTAGGGATTTGGGTACTTTTTGTTCAATTTTCACAGAAATTGAAGGATTTTGACCTATGTTTTTGTTTGTCTGTTTACCCCTGGGTCGCTGAAACAAAGAATTATATTAATTAAATCACCTAATTTATAATTAATACAGGACAAAGAAAGATAAAAGCAAAAGTATGCTTCATTTAGTTAAAACAATAGTAACATCCCTGTTGTGTACAAAAATATAACTCTATACGACATTGCAAATCAGGATCAATTCATGGACTAAGTGCACAGGGAAATGTTGAGTATGTAAATTAAATGGAACAGCCAAAATGCCAATGGGTAAGTAATTGAACTAGAACAGCCTTAAAGTGATATCGATATTAATATTGACGTCACAGATTCGATTTGTCACGTGATCGTCAAACCTGTACTAAAGGTGTCAGTTCTGCAGGAACTGACACAAAAATCAGAGCTTGTGACTCTTGGTGGTAATAGATATAGGAAAATGGACATTAGAGAAGAACACTTTTTTCGTGAAGGCGTTTCAGCACGTTGTCCTCTACTGTCATCAACATAGTGAAATTAATAACAATCTTTTGCATTTAGGCTTTGTTTAGGTTTTGTTTCAGTTGAAATTGCTGTGTTACATACTCTAAGATTGTATCAAGAAAAGGACATTGATGTTGGTTAACTTTAACATAGATTACTTTCAAAAATATACATGTTACTTTTTTATGGGACACCCGGTATATATATTGCTTGTGGAATGTAAGTTCCTAAGTGATATTTCTAGGTTTATGATTTTAATTGAATGTAATCCTATTAATACGTCTACACTTCGTCTATTCAACACACTTCCGGTAGTATTCTATCTCTATTCACAGGATTTGCTTCATAAATATATAAATTATTTCTATGTTTTTTAAATGATAATATGTGTGTGTAATGTTTAATTAAGTTATCTTACTAGAAGTGTATTGTTTTTTTCTTCTCTTGCTCCAATGCATCAATTCATGGTAAGTGCAAGATGTTAAAAAGAGATTTATTGGCTACAATAACAATATTATCAAATCTATATAGAACAAGTGTCTTGTCGAATGAAATGTTTCCTTGCTCAAACATTGAGAAAGCTTCCAAAGCTTATTTCAAAATTAGAGAGAATTTATTCAGTTCATCTTACAAATGTAACATTAAATTATTTCTTTTATTCAAACTATTTGGAAACACAATTGTAAAGTTTGGGCATCATCTATTCAAAACCCTATATCATTCCAACTTGCTCACAATTATGCGATATGCATTCTAGTGAAACATCACAAGTTCTGATCTGTACAATTTTAGGCGTAAACAGAAAAACGACTAATAGTGCAGCAGGAGGTAAATCATGTAGTTTTAATGAAATCATTATGTCTAATCTTAAGCCTGCTTATAGCAATTAATGTTTAAATAACATAATAAATTTTGAAACTAAATTAAAAAAATCATTCATTCCGTGAACTATGCAGTTATGTTTCATCGTTTATTAAGGGCACGTTAAGAATCTACCCTCATTCCCTAATGATTGAAAAGGGGTCGTCATTTTACACCAACAATTGAACCTCATGACAAACGTTGTAAATTATGTAACCTAAATGCTGTTAAGGGTGAATTCCATTTTCTGATGATATGTCCTTGCTATTCTGATCAACGTTTTAAAACTACTCTCTGACTTTAATGGAAACTAGCAATGTTGATAATTTGTCTCATGATGAAATGTTCCTACATTAAATGGGAGCAACATATTATGACTGTCATCAAGTTTGTTAAACCTGCTGTTGAATCGTGTATTTCATTTGATATATAATTCCTGCCAATTAATATAGTTTACTTAATTTCAAGTATATTTCCACTACCTTATTATCAATAGATAATGTCATTAATATGTACCTGTTTATCCTGTGGAATTAGATCTTGTAGTTTAACTATGTGATATACACTAATCTATGTTTGAATGTACCTGTATGTTTGGTGATGTCAATAAAATATTCTGATTCTGATTTATTGCTTGAGGATGTAACATTCTCTCATTCAGTTAATGTATCTTCTTAGATTTTTCGTGCTGAGATTGAAAAACGTACACATTTCAAGCGTTTTAAGGATGTACTAAACGGATATTTGCACGTATAGAGTTTATCAATTATTATCAACGCTTATAACAATATTAAAATTTCAATTTACAGCACCAACAACGACCGCAACGTTATCTACGTCTTCATCACCTACAACCACGACTACACAATCAACTACTGAATCTACGACCTCACCTACAACCGTGACTACACCTTCAACTACTGAAACTACGACCTCATCTACAACCGTGACGTCACCTTCAACTACGGAATCTACCACCTCACCTACAACCGTGACTTCACCATCAACTACTGAATCTACGACTTCACCTACAACCGTGACTTCACCTTCAACTACGGAATCTACGACCTCGCCTACAACCGTGACTTCACCGACAACTACTGAATCTACGACCTCACCTACAACCGTGACTTCACCATCAACTACTGAATCTACGACTTCACCTACAACCGTGACTTCACCTTCAACTACGGAATCTACGACCTCACCTACAACCGTGACTTCACCTTCAACTACTCAATCTACGACCTCATCTACAACCGTGACTACACCATTAACTACTGAATCTACGACCTCACCTACAACCGTGACTTCACCTTCAACTACTGAATCTACGACCTCATCTACAACGATGGTTACACATTCTGAATATACGACTACGCCAACAGCAACACCAACGAGTGTAACAACACCAACCCCTACTGTGACTACACCATCTACTACGGTGACAACAGGTAATGTGTTATTTATTCTTATTCAGTGGGAGTGGTCTAGTTCGTAGACACATATTCTGATTGGACAATCGAATGCTTTCGGGTGCCGTCTATCAAGCCGTAGACGACCCCACGCCATCATGAGTGTTCATAACTTGTTACACGCTTGTACACGTGCGCGTATGTATAACGGTGTATGTCGTTCAATTTATAATAAGAGGAGATTTTACGACGGTAACTTAGTTTAGTTATTAAAATAATATTGAAGTGACTAACAATTAGAATATACGCCGGCATCCACTACTCAAAATATTGGACCTGCCTGTCGTCATCTATCACACGGTAGAGGACAGTAAATTTACAGCACCAACAACGACCGCATCTACGTCTACATCACCTACCTCATCTACAACCATGACTACGACATCAACTACTGGATCAACTACAACGATGACTACACCAACTACTGAATCTACGACCTCATCTACATCGACTGTTACACCATCAACTACTGAATCTACGACCTCACCTACAACCGTGACTACACCTACTGAATCTGTTTTCACTTCAACTACTCTACGACCTCATCTACAACGACGGTTACACCTTCTGAATATACGACTACGCCAACAGCAACACCAACAAGTGTAACAACACCAACCACTACTGTGACTACACCATCTAATACGGTGACAACTGGTAATGTCTTATTTATTCTTAGTCAGTGGGAGTGGTCTAGTTCGTAGACACATAATCTGATTGGACAATCGAATGATTTCGGGTGCCGTCTATCAGGCCGTAGACGACCCCACGCCGTCATGAGTGTTCATAACGCGTAACACGCTTGTTGAGGTGCGCGTATATATCGCGGTGTATGCGTAGACTAGCGCGGAATGTTCGCACGCGCTAGCAGTACGCGCAACAAAATACGTGATGACAGATTTCAGGCAGGTCCAATATTTTTATGCGCGGGCATCCACTACTCAAAATATTGGACCTCCTTGTCGTCTATCACATTGTAGAGGACAGTAAAATCAAATATTCCTATCCAGTATTCTCTAATATAGTTTGATCGCGTTAAGTAACATTTTTGTTACTTTTCACTTATGACAAATTAAAAAAGGCAAATGTCTGTATCAGTGTTTGATGATGTGCTCCTTTACGTTTGGTATACTTAATAACACAAGCAGAAATCATGAGTTTTAGAAATAAACCATTTTTCGAAACTAAGATGAATCTCTTACATGGCTGGTCACATTTCTGACATTGACGACATTGTCATTTTGGACCTTGAGCCCCGTTGGTTTGAACGGGGAGTCAAAGAACAGTGTGGGTACGAGTTGAACAACCGTCCCTCAACCGGAACATGATGCAGTCATGTCTACAGTAGAATTCAATTCGACCTTTGCAGGACTTAAACCCCATTAAAAGCTATTAAACCAAGATAACACTCATTGAAAGCAGCTCAACTGATTAAATCATATCTTCTCTGGTTAAATACACACATCATATGTTTCTGCTTTTACACGTACAATGGAGCAATGGCTGGGATTATAGTTTCAGTTGGGTGAACGATTATAAAGCGAGCGCTAGAGAACAATTCTGTGTGGGCTTTTGTTCACGAAATGAGACAAAACTCTGCTTATTGTTAACCAGCGTTCTTGAAAATGAGAAACATGGTGGTTTGCAGACTTAACACGGTTTGGAATTAATTTCTTCATATTTTTTGGTGTTATCTGTCGTTTACATATCATTCCTAAAACACCAAAGTACGAATATTTCCAAACATCTAAATAATATTAGCTAAAAATTTAGGACATGTTACAAAACTATATTGTCTAGAATTTTAGAAGAGTACTTTTAATATTGGCCGGTTATTTTTAACACAGCGACGTTAACTAGGCAATGTACTATTACCATGATTACCTATAACATTAACTAAAACACCAAAGTACGAATATTTCCAAGCATCTAAATTAGCTAAAAATTTAGGACATGTTACAAAACTATATTTTCTAGAACTTTAGAAGAGTACTTTTAATATTGGCCGGTTATTTTTCACACAGCGACGTTAACTAGGCATATCTCCATTCTTTTAACGTAGGCTATTTGTATAGGTCACGCGTCAATGGGAAAGAGCACTGTGTATTATGTATAGGAAAAAGGACAGTAACTGCAGTATGACAGGGGCCTTAGAATTAATATGTCATATGGTTGGGATCGGATCATCGAGTACCTTCCTTGGCAATTGATCTCGGATGACCCTAAATCATCAACCAAGCTTAAAGGTCAAACGTTTCGGGCCACAACGTCGGTGATAACATCTAACCAAAAAGTGATATATTTTTTTCAGTTTGAGATGATTTAATTAATCACAATTTCTTTGATCATGTCATTTGTTTAGTTCAATCAACGACGGCAACAACACCAACCACTACAGTGACTACACCAACCACAGGTAATATTAAATATTGAAAATAAAAAAGGCAAATATGTCTGTATCAAAGTTTGATGATGTGCTCGTTTGTGTGTGATATACTTATTTAAGAACTGAAGCGGAAATCATGAGTTTTAGAAATAAACCTTCCTTCTAACCTAAAATGAATCTCTTACATTGCCAGTATCTTTTTTATTTTTATTTCATGACTTGAACACTGATGCCGTTTGTACACTATTGCAATTTAATTCCTTACTACAACAACGACCGCAACATCTTACACTGCATATACGACGTTGCATGCAATGACGACAACAAATAAATGGAATGAAAAAAATTCACGTTCTTCGACGGCCACGTCTTTCACTATTGAATCTGCGCCCTCTCATTCAACGACCACATCTTTAAATACTGTATCTACGACATCTAATCATTCGTCAACTACATCATTACTTACTACCGAAACTGCAATCACAGTTTCAACGACTACAAAGATTTGTAGTGAACTAAATATGGAAGACAACCATATTGTATTAATAGAGATTGATGGGAAAGAAGTGACCACAGGAACAAAATACCCTCTTATATTTTCAAGTAATTCATATGGCAATGAAATTAGTTTGTGTGCCATATTTGATCGCCCTGTCATATTGACAGAGGTATATCTATCATCGAATGACCCTAATCTGGAACTTATTTGGCAACTTGTAGTTAATGAGGAACTTATGACTCCAATCGTTGCGGTAAGTTCTTCTGTTGCTACTGTACAGTGTCTTCTTATTATGACACATATTTTATTGTGAGAGATTTTGAAAGCAAAAGATAGAGAGGGGATCAAGTACATTTGTATGATTGTATCCTGCAAAAACAAAAATTTTGTCGAAGCAGAAACACTTTTTATCTTTCCAAATATAATACCCAAATCTATCAAATAAACGTGCGATATCGTCATCAATTCTACAGTGATATTAAGTAACATTTTGTATATTATTCCTACTCGTATTTTTTAATTGTTTCTTATTTTTTTATATTCATATTTCTAAACCCAGCTAGCTACACAAAAACATTTAAATTGTCCTGTAGAATATAACTTGTGATTTATTGTTTTAACAGGAGAATAACAAGCCGAATAGCGGAGATATTGATGTTTCAGATGTCCTAAAGGCGTGTGTGATCATAAATAACCCTAATAGAGAGGAAGATGTGGTACTTGAAGTAAAGTATTGCGGAAATGGTAAGTTACAGGGTGTCCCAGAATGATCTATACCGTGTTTGAAAAAAATATTAAAATTATATAGTCAATATGTGTATCTAATTTTAATAAGCGCAATACAATAGCATACATGTGTTATACCTATTCTGTGACTCTCAAGGAAATAGCTTGATTCGTTTTGGAGTGACATCGATATTATTGAATATGGACGAAAACTGCATTGTGTAATTTACAGCGGAAAGGCATACAAATGGATGCTTTATCACTATCGTCCAGCTGTACTGTGCAATATTGAAGGAATCCTACATATTTTTTATAGGAAACATACCAAATTTGGCAAAGATGTAGATCTTAAAACGCTAAATAATTCTTGATCTGGGTTTAAGTGAAACATTTCAATATGACTTCAAATATTTAGGTTGAATAACATACTTTTTATGTGATTTTTTACCACAATTTTTACCCAAAAATGTCATTTTTACAGAAGATATAACTTCCTCAAGGATCCTCCCTAGTAAATCTTCGTTGCGTAGCTGTGGGTGTGATATCATGATATTAATAGCAAAGTAGATTCATGTAAACATCTTAAAAAAGTAACTACCCCCACCCCCTTAAATAATGGCCATATTTCAAAATCGGGCGATTGTATTACAAATCTGTAAAATGCGATGGAAGCATAATTTATTTCTGCGCATTTTGCAGTAAATTTCGCAGTAAAATCGAAGGAAATTTGTGTAATGATATATAAGTGTTTTTGTATTGTTGCAAGTGCAACTTTCAAATCTGGATCTCACTACATTAAATTGGCCGGTGGTTTATTGTTTTCTGGGCTATCGTATCAAATGCGGTATCACATTGCACCGAAATATTTTACATACTTACTCTAGATTTTTTTAAATCACTTAATCACTTAAAGTGATTAATAATAACCCAATAGGGCTAGACATATTAATATGCTTTATGATATTCATTGAGATTGAGAATGGATATAAATGTTATATTTTATTTCAAACGAATGTGCGAAATATTACGGCTGAAACATGCTTTGAAAGACTAATATGGATGGCGAAATGATATTTATGAGGACAAACATGTGGCCACCTGCATTAAAAATATAATTGATTTTGAAATCGAAAACATATCATATGAATTTTTGTGGGTACAATTAAAATATCTTTCCAAGATATATAAGGCCAAAAAAAAAAACATGTTTGTTTCCTGTAGCAGGTCCAAAATTTTTTAAATCCATGTCTTGAAATGGAAAACAAATACTTTTCGCTGCAAATTGGAATGGGAATTTACAGTGGGTTTCTCCGACACACGCACAAAATATCTTAATTCTTCATATTCAAGAATATTCATGACCCCCTTTCAACCTGCAGTAGTTTTTCACTATGCTCGTTTGTTGTGTAATGTGTAAATGTTTACTCCAGTAATTTTTATATTATTTTGTTGCGATTTACCGGCTTTTTTATTAAAACTTTTTTCTAAGTGATTATTATTTTTAATTTAAATGCGCACAAAAGTTCAAAAATATTTTTGTCTTAAACACACCATATTATCATAAATACAACTACAATAGGCGTAGGCACTATGAAAATGCATCTGCCGATTGTGTAAAATTCTAAGCCATAATTCATTCAATAAGACTGTCTTCACACATATTCAAAGATGTGTAAAAATAATTGTGACATGGCTGTGGAAAACTATATTTTGTGGGCAATGCTATCCATTAAGATATCATTTTATAGCTTATTTACAAACAAACAATGCTTGTATATCTAAAAAATGTTAACCAATTTCGAATGTTCAACGTGTGACACACCGTTTTCATCCAAAGCTAGCTGTCTTCTGATGTTGTTACGGATCTTTTATTCCAATCATTCTATATGCACATGCGGCCCCTATGCATGAACAAAATCAAGATACCACACGGAATATATTTTAACCAATCCATGTGCATTTTCAGAGTAAAAGCGGCAATGTCTAAGAAATTTATGAAAATTCATGCAGTGTAACGCTTAAATATAATGTAGGAGTCATAATATTTCACTATGTCATTTTACAGTTCAACTGTGCGATGAGGATTTAAGTGATGTTATTGGCAGCCAAAGAACAAGTACCGGATATTGGGTCGACGAAGATGGATTAATATCAATCGCAGAGATACCAGACCCCGAGCTTGGTGTCTGTTTGAAAACAAATCTACTACATCCTGTAACGATAGAATCCTTCACCATTGATAGTGATGATGTATTGGAGGTGTCATATTATCTTTCTTGGAAGATCTATGAAGATGAAAGATCGATAACAATTGACCCACAGGATCCACAGTCTGGACAAATTACTGTAAGTATAACATTTGAATTAGCAAGTTTAAAACCTTGCGAATTAGTTTACAATTCTCCCCTTCTCTTTATTAATTTTGTCTTTTTCAATTCGTCACATTTCAGGATGGTCAACTTATTTACGTGTTTGAACCAAGTGTACAATCAGTAATCGTCATGAATGTTTGTTTTACAAGCTTGGGACCATTTGGTTCTATCACCATCACATTGAAGGGGTGCTCAGAAGGTAAATGTTTTTCTACTTTGATTATACCACTAACAAGAGACCACTTGATGTAGCGCGTACAGCCATCCAACGGCTGGTTTGTTATAATAATTATGTTTAGGTAATATATTTCTGTTAATAATTACTGAACAGCCATTTGAACATAGAATAAAACTTCTTATTTCTATTTCTTCAAAGATTTTAGAATTCTAGACGATTTGTCCCGGTAAATTCATTCTCAATTTTTGCCGGAACGGCACTGAGTAGGGGAGGGAGATCATTGATGCAAACACTCGTTGGTTATAGCGTGTTTTTTGTCGGTACAAAAACTTGTACATATGTTTTTGTGGTCACCTTTTCCCGAAAATCACACCATTGGCTTTGAATGCAGCTCCCTATATAAAATATAATTTTACATTTCAATTAACAGGACCAACCTCATCCTCGACGTCATCAACAATTTCATCAACGATCACATCTACGCCAACAGCAACACCAACAACAAGTGTAACAATACCAACAACTACTGTGACTACACCATCTACTACGGTGACAACAGGTAATGTGTTTTATGTATAATGCTGTAAGAAATTGGGTTGGTCCACGTGTTGTCCGCAAATTCCCCATCGGAATATATGTATACTTGTGAGAGATTTAATGAGGTCGAAACGTAGCAGAAATATCATACGAGGTTAATTAGCTTTCGAACATAATGAAGAAGAACATTATGTTCGAAAGCTAATTAACCTCGTATGATATTTCTGCTACGTTTCGCCCTCATTAAATATCTCACAAGTATATATGTATATTATATATATTTTATGGTTGAACTCATTGTAGAAAAGAAACATATTGAAAATTAAATATTGGGCACTGAAAATAAATCAGAGCTTCTAAATATAGGAAAATGGTCATTACATAAGAACACGTTTTTGGTGAAGGCCTTTCTGCACATTGTACTCTCCTGTCATCAACATAGTACAATTAATAACAATCTTTTGCATTTAGACTTTGTTTGGGTTTTGTTGAGTTGAAATTGCTGTGTTACATACTCTAAGAATATTGTACATTTCTAACTGAACTCTTGACATAAAACTAAACAAGTTCATCAAAATAAAACACTGCATTTTCCTGGGTCTACTCAAACGCTCCGACAAATGCCAAGTGACTGTAACGGTGTTAATGAACCTCATGTTGCATTGTGTCACTTAAACAACTTGCTCAGGAATGCGTAGAGTGCGCACTAAGGACACAAGTTGTGAACGTGACATTTACATTGGTACTAGAAGAGGATACATAGATTATCATATTGGTTAACATTAACACAGATTATTTTTTTATGGGACACCCGGTATATACAATGCTTGTGGAATGTAAGAGCCGAAGTGATATTTCTAGGTTTATGATTTTGAACGAATGTACATGTGATCCTATTAATCATGTTAATATGTCTACAATGCGTCTATCCAACACACTTCCGGTAGTATTCTATCTCTAATCACAGGATTTGCTTCATAAAAAAATGTTTCTATGTTTTTTTAAATAATACTACAGACTTGACATTTAGTATGGAATATTTTTCGCAAAATTCTACGACTGGTCTGGAGGGATCTGCATAAACCGCACGGGCTAAATATTAATTGAGGCGTGTCGGGAGATGGTGTAAAATAATTGTTTGATAGAAAATGTGCCTTTCACGAGTTTACATTATGGTGCTCATAATGTAGTGAATTTACCTGGTTTAGGGAGGCCGAATTTGAGCTTACACAATTTCGGACTTTATGCAACATTTTTCTGTTTTTTATTTATTTTTATGTCGAGCATATCAAGGCATTAACAGCTGAAATCTAGGAGCTAACGCTGATGAAACTTCGGCCAGGCACAAGTGACCTGGTGAACGAAGGGGGTCGCCGTAGATAACTGGTCGGGGAATTTTTGCAGGACAGTCAAGTGTAGCCAATAATCGGACTTGTTACCCTGATCATAACCGACTGTAACGAGGTCTTTTGTCATGGGTCATCTGCCCGCCATTACCAGATGAGCGGAAATTAATAATAATAATAATAATAATATTTTTGGTCCTGCTGGGAATTGAACCCGGGACCTCTTGCACCAAAGGCAAGGACCTTAACGTGTATATTGATAATATTATCAATATTATTTGGGTTTGAGGTGATATTTCCTAAACTTCGTCAGCAATTGGCATTCGTCACAGCTGAAATACACTTTCAATATACCAATTTTTTGAAAATGGGAAGAAAAATATGCCATACTAAATGCCATGTCTGTATGTGTAAAGTTGAATTAAGTTATCTTACTAGAAGTGTATTGTTTTTTCTTCTCTTGCGCTCATATATACACATTGCATAATTTCATGGTAAGTACAACATGTTAACAAAACATTAATCGGCTGCAGTAACAGCTTTATCAAATCTATGTAGAAGAAGTATATTGTGGGATAGACTTTTACGACAGGAATTCATAACAATTAGTGGTTTTTAGCGGGTTCGCCGTCGGACAAGTTTAGAACTGTCAAGCTTTCGTCAGGAGTAGCTCTGACTTCTTCAGGACAAAGTACCTAAGAATGAGACATGTAGGCCGCCCCTTGCCTACTGATGGCTCTGAAAAGAGCCGTTCAGTGACGACTTCCCCTTGTCAACAGAGAACAAACAGATCTCGCCTATCTGTTAATTTCAAAGATCTTTGGTGGCTCTGAAAAGAGCCCTTTACTGAAGACTGCCCCTTATCTACAGAAAAAACAAGCAAGAATGCTACACTGCACAATCAATTGCTCTTCCTACGAAGATGCAGAGACAATGATATTGTTCCTAAAGGTCTAATGCCTACAACAGGTCTCAAGTCTAACGAAGCAAAACACATTATGTTACAAGCTCGTCTATCTCTCGTCAGAGCCACGATTAATGATTAATCGCCAGCAAATGCAACGTATATCCAAAGAAATAAGTCAATCGTACAATTGGCTCAAAGATAATTTGAATGAAATGGACTTTAAAAGTGTACCACGTGTGGTCAAGATAGCACCCGACAAAACATACTCACGTGTTAGGCAAGAACATCTTCAAAAATGTGCTCGTCTAAAACAAGAAAACCTGCCGGTCAACATCCTAAGGCGGGAGTGGCTAAATAATAGTGACTTTCCTCAAAATACAGTTCGCAATGAAAGTAGTAGGGAACTTAGTGAATCTGAAAATGCTATCTTAAGCAAAGGCATGAATTTCTCAAAAACTCCAACGAACATTCTGGTCAAAGAGTTAATAGCTGCGACCGAACACGGCTTAAAAGACTTATGTGAAGGTGAAGCTGACTTAGTGCGAAGTGATGTTCTCAGGGTTCTCAAGAAGGCCAAGGTTCCTCAACCAAATATATCTCGGAAAGAGAGAAGCGTTGAATTCACTCAAGAATGATGATTCCATAATTGTCCTTCCAGCAGACAAGGGGCGGTCTACCGTTGTTATTGACAAAGATAAGTACCAAGAGAAAATGAACAACTTATTGTCTGAAGGCGATACTTATCAGGTAACGACAGCGGAATCAATGTAAAGTGCTTTATAATCTAAAGGCGCTGTATAAATACCAACATTTTTTAATTTTATTTATCAGACAAAATCTGTCGGTTTCTAAACCGTGCAGGGGTCAAAACATACTACTCTAGGTCGGCTAAGTTAAGAGACATCCTAAGCCACCCAAAAGATCCTCTGCCCAAGGATCGTGCACCATGTGTGTACTCTATACCTTGCAGTTGTGCTGAGCAATACATAGGCAAAACCAAACGACGAGCACTAAAGGTCAGAATATCTGAACACCGAAGAGCCACAAAACAAAAGAAACTAGAGTCAATAGAATCTGGGTACACAGCGAATAGCTATCTGGCAACCATATTTTGACCTTTTGACCCCAAAGTAAACATTGACCTTTTGGGTCATAAATATTTTTTACATGTTTAGAATGTCGTAAGAATCGTTCCTGTTGAATTTGAGCTCGATTGGGCCAATTTTAAACATTTTTTTTGCAAATTTGACGTTTTGACCTCCTTAATGACCTTTGACCCCAATATAAAAAAACCCTCATATACACCGAGAAAATGCATTGTTACAGTTTAAATTTAAAAAATCTACTATGCTTAGTTATGGATATAAAAATTCTTGAAGTTATTTAGCTTAAAACCGGAAATGACGTCTAAATGACCTTTTACCAAAAAAATAAAAATACCGTGCATACATCGGGTAACACTAATGCATATATGAAGTTTATGTCACTCTACGTTTTGAGATAAAAAAAAAAAAATATTTGATGATTTTTGGTTTTTGACCGGAAGCGACCACTTAATGACATTTGACCCCAAAACTGTAGACACCTTAAAGACCCTGGTTGGTAGCAATGCATGTGTGCTAATGACAACACTCTGCTATGTAATTTGTAAAAACAGTGATTTTTTGCATATTTTTAGCTTTCAGACCGGAAATGAACCCCTTAATGACCTTTGACCCCTTATCTGTGAACACCCTATAGACACCGACCAAAGTCAAGTCACATGACCAAAGCATGTCACCATCACATGTTATTTGTGGAAGAAGATACATTTTATAGTAAAAATCGCATTTTTGCCATTGTGAGCAGGTCAAAGGTCAAATGGTGTTCAATGTCATGTCACACGTGGGGACATGGTCAGTGGTGTTTGTGACCAAGTATGGTCAAAATCGGTCAAAGCAGAACAGAGCTAGGGCGAAACGTGGCAAGTCACGCAAAATGTCACGAGTTGCCAGAAGAAGAAGAAGAAGAAGAATTGGCAAAAGACAGAACACAGCGAATTTGCAAATTCGCTGTGTAAGAAGAAGATCCCAAGCAAGACAGGACAAGACGGCGCAGCCTGCGCCGTCTTGTAAAGATTTGGCAAAAAAAAGACAGAACACAGCGAATTTGCAAATCTGTGTAAGAAGAGGGCTCGGCATTAGCTGTTTGCAAAGAAGGCCATGAACCTCTGTGGGATGAACCAACAAAACTAGCGCACGTTTCTCACTTGGGGATGAGGTTGACCCGTGAAGCTTTGGAAATCAGAGTTAATGAAACTTCTACTATCAATAGAAATGACGGCAAAGACATCAGTCGTATGTGGCGCTCTCAATTTTCAAACATCAAATTACAGAGCCGCTAATCTTTACCACGTCGTATCTGGCGCTCTCTATTTTTAAACAACCAATCACAGAGCCGCTAATCTTTACCACGTCCGCAATTAAGTGATACGTACGCTCATCGCGTATACAATCAATCAATCGGTCCATGAGTGACCAAACAAACCTTTAAATTTAGTAGATAGGCGAGGTCTGCTTGTTTTCTGTTGACAAGGGACAGTCTTCAGTGAACGGCTCTTTTCAGAGCCACCAAACCTTTAACTTTAGCAGATATGCGAGGTCTGCTTGTTTGCTGTTGACAAGGGGCAGTCTTCAGTAAACGGCTCTTTTAGGGTCACCAAACCTTTAAATTTAGCAGTTAGGCGAGGTCTGCTTGTTTTTCTGTAGACAAGACAAGGGGTAGTCTTCAGTGAACGGGTATTTTCAGAGCCACCAAACCTTTAAAAATTAGCAGATAGGCAAGGTCTACTTGTTTTCTGTAGACAAGGGGCAGTCTTTAGTGAACGGCTCTTTTCAGAGCCACCAAAGACCTTTAAAATGAGCAGATAGGCGAGATCTGCTTGTTCTCTGTTGATAAGAGGCAGTCTTTGACGGCTCTTTTCAGAGCCATCAATAGGCAAGGGGCGGCCTACATGTCTCATTCTTAGGTACGTTGTCCTGAAGAAGTCAGAGCTACTCTTGACGGAAGCTTGACAGTTCTAAACTTGTCCGACGGCGAACCCGCTAAAAGTATTTTGTTAAATGAATTGTTTCTCTGCTCAAATATCGAGAAAGCTTCAAAGTCTTATTTCAAAATTAGAAACAATTTATACAGTTCCACTTACAAATGTGGCATTGAATAATTTACTTTTCATATACAACCTATGTGAAGTTACAATTGTGACGATTGGGCACCATATCTATTCAAACCCTAAACAATTCCGTAAACGATTCCGTAAACGAAGCGTAACGAAGCGAAAGCGTAAACAGAAAAGTGACTAATAATGCAGCAATAGGTGAATTAGGTAGTTATCCCATACTTTATCACTATGCTAGGCGTATCTGTTAAATATTGATGAAAATTGAATGAAAAATGGATGAATGGTAGTGAATCTTTTGTTATTGATGCATTATTTGAGAAATTAGTTATGTAATTCTGATTTGTTTTCTTGGTTTTCTAGCTTAATAATATTCTTGGTCTAATTGAGATCATATTGCCGTTTCAAATAATCATTATTTCCTAGAACTATGTAGTTATGCTTCATGGTTCATTAAGATCACCGTTAAGTAAACTAAGAATTAGTTCTCATTCATTTGATATATAATTCTTGCCATTTAATAAAGTTTACTTATTTTTAGTATATTTACGCTACTTATAAAATAATTAAATAAGTTTAATTAACACATCATGGCCACTACTCTGAGTTTCATGCTACAAGCATGTAGCAATCATCAGGTGGAATGATATGACAATGATCACATCTTATTTTTTCTTAGCACGGTTGGCTGGTTTGTATCCATGACGACATTTCGATACTAGCTCAGATCGTTTATTAAGGGCACTTGAGCTATTGGTTTTTTTGGCAAGTAGGATTGCCAGCTTTTCATCAATACATAAATTACAGTTACCATACAAGTATTTGATTTGTGCACAATTTTACAATTGATGCTGTAATCACTGTTTTGTTGCTTTAATTTCCAGATATATTTTGATAGTTCAGTTTCTTTTTCATACTTTCTGTGCCTGAATGACTTAGTATGATTGTTATAGTGATCCTTGAACTTTCCCCCCGATAAGCCCACATGAAACATGGATGTATTGCCCGATTGGACGGTAGCCCTATAAATAATACTCTCTGTTAAGCATTTCCCTTTAAGGGGGCAGCTGCTTTTAGTCCTGCAATTGCACTCCTTTTTAGGAGTGTTCTTGGCTTTATTCCTGGTACGAGTGTTATGTGATCTCATTATAGAGCCCATATTGCGCATGCAGCTATTATAGCTGACCTTCATACTGTTCTTATTAAAGATCTTGTTTAGCTTGCTTCCCGCAGGGAAATGCTTTTTGATTAATTTGAGGAACTTTCCTCCTACATTCGATTTTACACTGTTGCTAAATGGCGGGTTAAACCAAATTGTCTTTCTTTTTCTTGTTCTATGTTTGTTATTACTTCTTCTCTTGCTTGCTGTGTTAGGTTCTTGATTGCTCTCCTCGTGCGTTATTTCTTCCGAATAGCCGCTATCTTTAAGCGCTTCATTGTAAATGTCCGCAGCTTCATTGTAAATGTACGCTACTTATATATTATTAATAGATAATATCATGAGTATGTACCTGTTCATCCTGTGAAATTAGATCTTGTAGTTTAATTATGTGATGTACACTAATCTATGTTTTTTTTGACTGTACCTGTATCACCTTGGTGATGTACTAATATATTCTAATTCTGATTTATTGCATTGAGGATGTAATATTCTCTCATTCAGTTAAAGTATTCTTTCATCCTGTGATATTTGCATCTCCTTAGATCTTTATTCTAATTCTGATGCTTGAGATTGAAACACGTATGCTGACATTTTTGAAGCGTTTTAAGGAAGTACTAAACGGATATTTGCACGTATAGTGTTAATCAATTATTATCAAATTTAATTTACAGCACCAACAACGACCGCAACGTTATCTACGTCTACATCAACTACTGAATCTACGACTTCACCTACAACGATTACTACACCTTCAACTACTGAATCTACGACCTCACCTACAACCGTGACTACACCATCGACTACTGAATCTACGACCTCACCTACAACCGTGACTACACCTTCAACTACTGAATCTACGACTTCACCTACAACCGCGACAACACCATCCACTACTGAATCTACGACCGCACCTACACACCGTGACTTCACCTTCAACTACTGAATCTACGACCTCACCTACAACGATTACTACACTACATCGACTACTGAATCTACAACCTCATCTACAACCGTGACTACACTTTCAACTACTGAATCTACGACCTCACCTACAACCGTGACTTCAACTTCAACTACT
Organism: Amphiura filiformis; assembly: GCF_039555335.1. Taxonomy (NCBI): domain Eukaryota; kingdom Metazoa; phylum Echinodermata; class Ophiuroidea; order Amphilepidida; family Amphiuridae; genus Amphiura; species Amphiura filiformis. The sequence continues at coordinate 62,212,483 of NC_092631.1, read as the reverse complement.
GAATCTACGACCTCACCTACAACGATTACTACACCATCGACTACTGAATCTACGACCTCATCTACAACCGTGACTACACTTTCAACTACTGAATCTACGACCTCACCTACAACCGTAACTTCACCTTCAACTATTGAAACTACGACCTCATCTACATCGACTACGCCAACAGCAACACCAACAACAAGTGTAGTAACACCAAGCACTACTGTGACTACACCAACTACTACGGTAACATCAGGTAATGCATTAATATAATGTTATAGTTTCGTCGCTGTTTTGGCACAGTGTCGTACGACGATTTTTGGGCAAAATCTATGAAAGTTTTGAGACCTAAATGTAATTAGTTAATGAGATATGGCACTAGTTAGTATGATACGACATGGTTTTTATGTAACCCTCCCCCCTAAATCTTCCTTCTGTGTTTTGGTATACAGTCGTATCATAGTCGCATCATGATACGACGCCATAGGCCACCGTGTAACTGCAGTTTCCTATTGTTTTGACATACTGTCGTATGTGGAGCACGTGTGGCCGAGTGGATAAGGCGCCCGACTCATAATCCATAGGTTGGGAGTTCGAGCCCCGCTCGTGCCAACGTGTTGTGTCCTTGGGCAAGACACTTTACCCTCATTGCCTACTGGGGGTGGGGTGGGGGTAAGATTGGATGTTTGTTTGTTTCACCAATGTTTGAAATAAAAACCTTGGCTTAACTGATTACAGCTGCATATATTAATACACTTGTCAAATTGCATTTTGTACTGTTTAGGTTTGTGTTTAATTACTTTTAATTCTGAATGAAAAAAAGTTTGATTATGCGGTGAACAAAGACATATTAGATTTATTCTTTGAAATAAAATTTAACCTTCCTTAACCTTCCTCGTTATCAACTGGCGTATCATCCTATTAATACACAAGGTTGTCATATTTGCGGCGATTTTGGCATACTGGTATATCGAGGGATTTTTGGATAGCAGAACTTATTTACTTTCACTGATCAATTAGTGAATGAATAAAAAGTTTGTATTATGTTGTGAACAAAGACAGATATATTATTGATTATATTCTTTGATAATAATAAACATATTTTACTTTGGTGCTCTCCAGTGGGTCTTCAAAAATTGGAAAAACTTTAAATGCGATTTTCTCAAAACGGCATTTTGCGTCATACGACAGTTTGCCAAAACAGCGACGGTTTGATTGTGTTCAGTAACATATTTAATGCTTACTTTTCGCCTATGACAATTTAAAAAAAGGCAAGTGCCTGTTTCAGTGTTTCCATGTGTGTACGTTTGTGTGTGATATACTTATTTTAGAACTGAAGTGGAAATCATGAGTTTGAAAAAGAATCCATCTTTCTAACCTAAAATGAATCTCTTACATTGCCAGTATCTTTTTTTTTAATTTCATGATTTGAACACTGATGCCGTTGCAATGTACACTATTGCAATTTAATTCGTTACTACAACAACGACCGCAACATCTTCAACTGCATATACGACGTTGCATGCAATGACGACAACAAATAAATGGAATTGAACAAAATATCACGTCCTACGACGACCACGTCTTCCCCTATTGAATCTGTGCTCTCTCATTCAATGACCACATCTTCAAATACTGTATCTACGACATCTCATTATTTGTCAACTATATCACTACTTACTACTGAAACTGCAATCACAGTTTCAACGACTACAAAGTTTTGTACTGATCTAAATATGGAAGACAACCTTATTGTATCAAGAAAGATTGATGAGAAAGAAGTGACAGAAGGAGAAGGAACAAAATACCATCTTGAATATCCAACTAATTCATATGGCAATGAAATTAGTCTGTGTGCCATATTTGATCGCCTTGTCGAATTGAGTGAGATATTTATAAAATTGAATGACGCTGATCAGGTGCTTATTTGGAAACTTGTAGTTAATGAGGAAATGACTCCAAGCATTGCGGTAAGTTCTTCTTATTATGACACATATAAATTATGAGCATACACCACGAATGAGCCGTAAAGTCGGCAAATTGTATTCTGAGTTGCAGTGTAAAATGTGTATGAAGGTCGTATTCATAGGTACCTCAATTTGGTTCTACGTCTATCTCATTTTGATAGCGCCAGTCAAACACCTTTTAAAATAATCGATAATCCTATTGTTAAAGAGGATAATAAGCTTCTACCTTCTGTCTATAGAATTTTTAAATAGCTCTAGTGTTTGTTTGCTTTGGCTAAATCCTGTTCAAGTGGTAGGTTACAAAGCATTGTATTTTGTCTAGGTATCTATAACTAACAATTAACAATGAGAGGATATTCCTGGACCTCGACTTGGGGATGATTTGAAATGACCGCCAATTATGGCTGTTTGATATTTATTACCAGCAATGTGGAAAAAGAGACACATGTAGAACCGAAAAAAGGTACCATTTTGTTGATGGAGCAAAGTTCAACAAACCATAACCCCACTTCTGGATATCGTATGAAGTCAAAAGATGTACCATTTTAAAGCATACGATATGTATTTCCTAAACAAGAAATAAAACAAAATTGAGATCAGGTACAGTTACATCTCAAGTGTTACATCCTGCTAAAGGAAAATATTTGTCTAAGCAGAAACATCTTTCCAAATATGATACCCAAATCTATCAAATAAACATGCGATATCTTCATTATTTCCACTGTGATATTTATTAACATATTTTTACAATTGCTTCTTTATTTTTTAAATTCATATTTCTATTTCTAAATCAAATCTAGCTACACACAAACATTTTTAAAAATTGTCCAGTAGAATAACTTTTGATTTATTTTTTTTAACAGGAAAACAATGAGCTGAGTAGCGGAATTATAACTATTTCAGATGTCTTTAAGGCGTGTGTGATCATAAATAAACCTGATAGAGATTCAGATTTGGTAGTTGACCTGAAGTTTTGCGGAAATCGTAAGTTAATTATTATTGAAACGCATATAATGAACTATTTGTTGCTAAATATTTTGTGCCACAGCCTTTTTACATATCGCCTTTTCTCCCCGATGAAGGCGCTGAACGCATTCGTAAAAGGTAATTATGAACAATGATTTTCTTCCATTAAGTGCGTAGGTGTGTTCGAACGTTAGGTTCGTGAGGACACACGCTTAGGTCCTAATGGGACATGGTTAAGCAAAATGATTAAATCTATTGGAATAGAATCGCATACCCCAACATAGACGAGCTAGTTGAAGCGGCAATGGTCCAGCTGTCTATAAACATCTTAAAGGTAGTGGTCACAGTTCTGACATTGAACGGGGAGTCAAAGAAGCAGTGTGGGTACGAGCCGAATAACCGTCCCTCAACCGGAGCAGGGGCGTTAGATTGAATCTGTTATATGGATGGGATCGGGTCATCAAGCAACTTCCTCAGCGACTGACCTCGGATGACCGTAAATCATCAACCCAGCTTGGTTTTAAGCCGCAACGTCGGGATAACATCTAACCAAAAGGTGAATTTTTCCAGGTTGAGATGATGTCATTAATCACAATTTTTTCGTTGATATGTCATTTTTTTTAGTTCACTCAACGACGGCAACAACACCAACCACTGCGGTGACTACACCAACCACAACGACAACAACAGGTAATATTAAATAATAGTTCATTAGCTAATTGCGTGATTGGTCGAGAGGCTTGTCTAAAACAACGTTAAAGAAAAGAGCATTTCAAAGAATGTTACATGTTTTTTCGTTACAATTTGATACAATACAATCGCCAAAATGTTGGAAAACGTAAGTTCGTGTATAGAATTAGGGACAATGTTTAGTTTATGCTCTCACATGTACAATCTCTTTCAATTTTTTTAAAATTGGTTACCAGTAATAAAATAATAAAGAGTAATAACGGTCTGTCCATTTGAAGCCGAAATAATGAGGTATATGAAAGAAAGCCCACATTTATCTTGTCCTTTTTAACTTGGAGCTCTACGAGGTATTATAACCTTCATACACTTTACGACATCAAAATGTCCACATTAAGAATTCGTCGGCTTCATGCCATAGTGGCGTATAGTGATGTTTGGTCATTTGTTTGAAAATTGGCATTATGTTTGTTACGATGTTCTCTTTCATTTTGCTAAGTCTTAGCACTCAAAATTAGCTAATTAATTAACAACTAATTAAATTTGGCGTATCGTTACAAAGTGAACTGTTCTGTTTTCCATAGTGGCGTATCGACCATACGCCACTTTTCATACACATTAATAATAGTAACCAAACTAAGAAATATCGTCAAAATGAAAAACATTGTATTAATGGCGTATAACCTCACTACATTCCATACTGGCGTATGCCAATGAAGCCGACGAAAAGTGACGCCAACAAGATTACTCGGCGACCGATATGGCGTAAGGTTAGGGTATTGCGTTTTCCGTGTTTTCCTATTGACGTATCATTTTGTACTTATTTTTGCCATATTTCTGTTGAACGTTATATAAAGATAAAATTTATATACCCAGCAAACACAAAAAAGTTTTAAATAAGTTATATTTTGGGTTTTGGTTTAGGTAACATCTTTTTAATAACATTAAATTTCGGGTTATTTAAAGGTCATGAAAACGTTTTAAAACGTTTTGTATGAAAACACACTACAACAATATTTTTAAAATGTTTTCAAAATGTTATTGTAAAATATTTTTCCAAGCATCTTTTGCCAAGTATTTTGTCAACACATAAACAACATTATGTTAAAATAATTGCACCCATCAAGTACAGAAATGGTCTTAAAATGTTTTTTCAAAACGTTTTAATAACATTTAAATATCGGGTTATATAGGCCTAAAGGTCAGGAAAACGTTTTAAAAACGTTATTGCAAATATTTTGGGCAAACATGTTTGCAAAATATTTTTTCAACCCCTAAATAACATTCTGTGTCAAGTTTTCAAAAGAAATTTTGGAATGTTACTAAAACCTTTTTATACCCTTTATATAACCGACATTTAAACGTTTTCTGTCAAACGTTTTGTGTTTGCTGGGCAGTAGATTATCAAAAAATGTTCAACAATATTCAACACGCTTTCGGTAGTATTCTGTCTCTAATCACATGATTTGCTTCATAAATGAATTGTTTTTATCATTAATTTGCGAAATTTTCTACTTGATGACCCATTTCTTTTTCAAAAACTTTATATTAACTGTCCACTTTTTTCCTTAATTCTGTATCCAATTACCCACGTTTCTTACAATGGGTTTATACACGATGACCCCTATTTTTAAGGGTATATAGGCGATAGGCCCTATTTTCCTAACCCACTAGGCACATACCCGTTACAACTAATTTTGTGTGTCCCGACTAAAGTCCAGGTGTGATTGATGTAAATACCGATATGATTTGAAATGATTAAAATGAAAAGATTCAGATACATGCACTCATAAATATTATATTTGTTTGTACACAATAGTGCGGAAGGTCAAATCCTGTACTTTTTTGAGAATTTTTCTTATTTTGTGATTTTTTTTGCTTTTGAGACACTGGCTGTAGTAAACTAAAATGATTATATGTCAATATAAAGATAGGGTGTCCTTTATTATATCCTTAAACACTTGCTGAACCTATTTCATATTTCTCTGATATTTAAAATAAAAAATCTACATATAACCTTTGTATGGGACACCCAATATATACAATGCTTGTGAAATGTAAGAGCCGAAGTGGTATTTCTAAGTTTATGAATTTGATTGAACAAATGTAGATGTGATCTAATTAACACGTCTACACTACGTCTATTCAACACGCTTCCTGTAGTATTCTATCTCTAACCACAGGATTTGGTTCATAAAAAAATTGTTTCTATTTTTTTTTAATTATGTGTAATGTTGAATTAAGTTATCTTACTAGAAGTGTATTGTTTTTTCCTCTATTGCGCTCATATATAAACATTGCATCAATTCATGGTAAGTGCAAGATGTTAACAAGAGATCTATCGGGTACAGTAACAAATCTCTATACACCTATCCGACTTCGCCATTACTGCGGTGTCCCCGATGTAAAACTGCGGTGTCCCGAGGTCGGGGTTCTATCCATTATTTATTGTGTGCTATACAGAATTGTACCCGGGAATTGTATGTGATATTCAATACACAATCATGAGTATTGAATTACGAATTAAATCTCCCGCTCTGGTACATCTGTGTTGCCGTCAATAGAGGGCCAAATACAGTAAACGCTTCTCGGATTGGTGTATAGAAAAAGTATTCTGGCAAATGAATTGTTTCTCTGCTCAAACAGTGAGAAAGCTTCAAAGGCTTATTTCAAAATGAGAGACAATTTTATAGAGTTCATCTTACAGATGTGGTATTAAATTATTTACTTCTCATATTCAACCTATTTGAAGTTACAATTGGGACGTTGGCACCATATCTATTCAAACCCTAAACGATTCCGTAAACGATTCCGTAAACGAAGCGTAACGAAGCGAAAGCGTAAACAGAAAAGTGATTAATAATGCAGTAATAGGTGAATTAGGTAGTTATTATCAAAGAGCTTTTAATAGAAATAGAGTCGCAATAGATTATATAATCTTTTGTTCGTTTGATGCCGATTAGAAGTTGCGACAGGCTATTCATAAAAGTGGTACCATTGTTTCGAAGAAAGGGTTCCGCCATTAAATTGGTCACTGATCCGGCATCATATTAACGCTTATATCAATAAGTGACCACGCTACAGTCATTGTAAGGGCAGTCATGTGTAAAGTGGTACCATTGTACTCATGTATTCCAAATATACCTGTGCTTGTGTGGGTTGAAGACTATAAGGAGGTTTACTGTCGATGCCATCATCTTTACCACCCACCTGACGATAGGCGTTTCAGTCTGCCGCCTGACAACCAATTCTTTAGAAATGCTTAGTCGCGCTAAAAGTCGATCGATACATGTCAAAAAAGTACAATTCAGAGATACACCTTTTTGTATGAAATTAATTTTTCGGTCAAATATAAAAATATTTTTTTTTGCTTCAGTAATGTCAGTTAAAAACTTGGTGATTGAATATACATTTTTTTTAAATCCTGGTGTTAAAATTTAGCATCAAATTGTGTCTTTTAGTGTCATATTTTTGATTTTTATAGGCCTTGAATTCGCCTGCGAGCTTTTTACGGAATTCATGTTTTAGCGTCTCAAACTAACATAGTTTGCTAAAGAAAGATATTTCCAACCTCTGTAAAGCACATCGTGTGGGTCTATATGTTATAGTTTTGTCAGAATTTCCGTTTTTGTTTTACCCTTTTTCCATTGATGCTCCGAAAATGTCAAACTAAGTAAAAGTAGGCAACGGTGAGTACTTTTATCTCGAGAGCAACCAGCAGAAATAGTCGATATTTCCTTTGTTGGTATCTAGGTCAATTTTTCATTGAAAGCAAATTGCCCGACCAGCGAATTAAAACTTCCCCAATTGGGTGTTCTGGTTAAACATGATCAGTAGGAGCGCTATGAATCTGGGAATTTCTTTGCTATATTGAAGTTCTGGCAACACTATCGCCATGCCGGTATTCCTATTAAACCCAGGGATATCGATCCACAATGCTAGTACTAGCCTTTAGATTTCACGTGTTGATTTAGAAATTTTTTCAGCCGACAGTGAAAGATGGTGAAATCAAAACGGAATTCTGACAAAACTATGATATATAGCTCACGGTGATGTGCTTTAGAAAGTTGGGAAAATCACCTTCATTAGCGAACTATATTACTTTGAAAAGCTAAAAGGTTGATCAAGAAAAAGCTCGCGGGCCGAGCTGAAGCCTATAAAAATCGAATATCTTACACTAAATGACTGAATTTCAGGCCTAAGTTTAACACCAGGATTTAAAAAAATCAGTATCAAGCATTATAGTTTTTCAGCCATTTACTGAAAAACTGAAAATTATTGCTTTTCATTTGGCTGAGAAAAAATTTTTACACTGAAAAGGTGTAACTCAAAATTTTGCTCATTTCAACTACAATTTCGATCGTTTGTATTGCCTCATTAAATGACTGAGTGAGCCTTGCAGAACAAAAGAATCGGTTGTGCAGGTAGCTGACTGGTTTCATTTAAATAAATTGAATGCTCTTGGTGATCGATAACACATTAGAATGTATGAAGGCTGCCATGTCCAGTCCATATATCTGTATTACACTATAATGGTAATCGCTATACGTATACATGTAAGTATAAGTATAGGCCTATGAAGGTTGTTTTAAAAAAATTTCCATTTAATCTTATTTTAAGAAGGAGATTGGTATAGAAATAGTGGCGTACCCAAAGGGGGGAGGGGGTTGGGGAGGGGCAGATTCACATCTGTGAGAAGTCTTGGGAGGGAGGAGGAGGATAGGAGAGGAGGGATATGGAGAATGAGAGGGGCTGGAGGAAGGAGAATTTAAAAATATAATAAAGACAAGTAGATAAATAGAAATATAAGAAAATGATGTGAATGAGAGAGGGAGGGTGAGAGGGACAATGAGAGCGAGGGAGTGATAAAGTGTAGGTCTAGGAAAGAATAAGTACAGAGAAGGGAAAAGAAAGGAATGATGAATACATTTAATAATAATTATTAGGCCTATATAATAACTAAACACATAACAGCACTGGGCAGCCATTCGTCGATGTCAATGCCTTTATTCGTTACGTAATTAAAACGCCCAGTCAGATGTATTTCACACCTACCAAACACAACTCACCCAATTTCGCAAACTGGACGTTGAATGTACACTCTCATGAATATTGATTGGCAACATTTTCCAATATGTCAGCGCTCTAATCGGAAACAATAGAACAATAGACCCTGCAGAGCGTTGGTTATTATATACTTTATCACTATGCTAGGCGTATCTGTGAAATATTGATGAAAATTTAATGAAAATGTATGAATGGTAGTGAATCTTTTGTTATTGATGCATTATTTGAGAAATTCTTGCCATTTTATATACGTTTACATATTTTAAGTCTATTTACGCTACTTATATATTATTACTAGATGATATCATTCATATATACCTGTTCAATAGTTCATCCTGTGAAATTAGATATTGTAGTTTAATTATGTGACGTACACTAATCTATGTTTGAACGTACCTGTATATTTGGGGATGTCAATAAAATATTCTGATTCTGATTTATTGCTTGAGGATGTAATATTCTCTCATTCAATAAAAGTATTCTTTTATTTTTGTATCTTCTTAGATCTTTCGTGTTCAGATTAAAAAACGTATACATTGCAATCGTTTCCAGAAAGTACTAAGCGGATATTTGCACGTATGGTGTTAATCTTTAGGCAAATTATTATTATTCAATTTACAGCACCAACAACGACCGCAACGTTATCTACGACCTCACCTACAACAATTACTACACCTTCAACTACTGCATCTACGACCTCACCTACAACCGCGACAACACCATCAACTACTGAATCTACGACCTCACCTACAACCGTGACTACACCATCAACTACTGAATCTACGACCTCACCTACAACGATTACTACACCATCAACTACTGAATCTACGACTTCACCTACAACGTGTGACTACGCCATCAACTACTGAATCTACAACCTCACCTACAACGATTACCACATCAACTACTGAATCTACGACTTCACATACAACCGTGACTACACCTTCAACTACTGAATCTACGACCTCACATACAACCGTGACTACACCTTCAACTACTGAATCTACGACCTCACCTACAACCGTGACTACACCATCAACTACTGAATCTACGACCTCACCTACAACGATTACTACACCATCAACTACTGAATCTACGACTTCACCTACAACCGTGACTACACCTTCAACTACTGAATCTACGACTTCACCTACAACCGTGACTACACCGTCAACTACTGAATCTACGACCTCACCTACAACGATTACTACACCATCAACTACTGAATCTACGACCTCATCTACAACCGTGACTACACCTTCAACTACTGAATCTACGACATCACCTACAACCGTGACTACACCATCAACTACTGAATCTACGACTTCACCTACAACCGGGACTACATTCAACTACTGAATCTACGACCTCACCTACAACCGTGACTACACATTCATCTACTGAATCTACGACCTCACCTACAACCGTGACTACCTTCAACTACTGAATCTACGACTTCAGCAACACCAACAACAAGTGAAGTAACTCCAAGCACTACTGTGACTACACCAACTACTACGGTGACATCAGGTAATGCGTTAATATAATGTTATAGTTTCGTCGCTTTTTTGGCATACTGTCGAATGACGATTTTTGGGCAAAATGAGTTATATAAACTTTCCAAATCTATGAAAGTTTTGAGACCTAAATGTAATTAGTTATTGAGATATGGCACTAATTAGTATGATACGACATGGTTTTTATGTAACCCTTCCCCCCTAAATCATCGTTCTGTGTTTTGGTATACAGTCGTATCATAGTCGTATCATGATACGTCACTATAGGCCACCGTGTAACTGCAGTTTCCTATTGTTTTCACATACTGTCACATGGCGTATCATATATTAATACATAGGTTGTCAAATTGTGCATATTTTGGTATACTGGTATATGCATTTGCAGATTAATTACTTCTAATCAGTGAATGAATAAAAAGTTTCTTTTATGCTGAGAACAAAGACAGATATATTATTGATTATATTTTTTGATAATAATAAACATATTTTACTTTGGTGCTCTCCAGTGGGTCTTCAAAAATTGGAAAAACTTTAAATGCGATTTTCTCAAAACGGCATTTTTCATACGAAAGTTTGCATTTGATTGTGTTCGAAAGATTGCGACGACGGATTGATTGTGTTCAGTACATATTTGATGCGTACTTTTCTATGACAATTTAAAAAGGCAAGTGCCTGTTTCAGTGTTTACATGATTGTACGTTTGTGTGTGATATACTTATTTTAGAACTGAAGCGGAAATCATGAGTTTGAAAAATAAACCATCTTTCTAACCTAAGATGAATCGCTTACATTGCCAGTATCTTTTTTTTTTATTTCATGACTTGAACACTGATGCCGTTTGTACACTATTGCAATTCAATTCCTTACTACAACAACGACCACAACATCTTCTGCTGCATATACGACGTCCAATGCAATGACAACAACAAATAAATGGAATTGATCAAAATATCACGTCCTACGACGACCACGTCTTCCCCTATTGAATCTGTGCTCTCTCATTCAACGACCACATCTTTAAATACTGTATCTACGTCATCTCATCATTTGTCAACTACATCACTACTTACTACTTACTACTGAAACTGCAATCACAGTTTCAACGACTACAAAGTATTGCCATAATATAAATGAGGAAGAAAACCTTATTGTATCAAAATTGATTGATGGGAAAGAAGTGACAGAAGAAGGAACAGGATACCTTCTTAAATATCCAACTAATTCATATGGCAGTCAAATTAAGTTGTGTGCCATATTTGACCGCCCTGTCCGATTGACAGAGGTATATATATCACCGAATGACCCTGATCAGGTGATTACTTGGAAACTTGTAGTTAATGAGGAAATGACTCCAAGCATTGCGGTAAGTTCTTCTTTTGTACCTGTACAGTGTTTTCTTATTATGACACATATAATTTATGAGCATACACCACGAATGAGCCGTAAAGTCGGCAAAGTGTATTCCGAGTTACAGTGTAAAATATGAATGAAGGTCGTATTCATAGGTACCTTAATTTGGTTCTACATCTATCTCATTTTGACAGCGCCATTCAAACACCTTTTAAAACAATCGATAATCCTATTGTTAAAGAGGATAATAAGCTTCTACCTATGTCTATAGATTCTACCTATAGTCTATAAATAGCTCTAGTATTTGTTTGCTTTGGCTAAATGCTGTTCAAGTGGTAGGTTACAAAGCATTGTATTTTGTCTAGGTATGTATAACCAACAATTAACAATGAGAGGAACCTCGTTGACTTGGGGATGATTTGAAATGACCGCCAATTATGGCCGTTTGATATTTATTTACAGCAATGGGGAAAAAGATACACATGTAGAACCGAAAAAGGTACCATTTTGTTGAAGGAGCAAAGTTCAACAAACCATAACCCCACTTCTGGATATCGTTTGAAGTCAAATGATATTCCATAAAGCTTATGATATATGTTTCCTAAACACAAAATAAAACAAAATTGACCGTAACCGACTTTACGGCTCATTCGTGGTGTACGATCACATTTGTAGAGAGAGATTTAGAAAGAGAGAGCGAGATAGACAAGGGATCAAGTACAGTTATATCCTGCTAAAGGAGAAATATTTGTCTAAGCAGAAACATCTTTCCACATATAATACCCAAATCTATCAAATAAACATGAGATATCTTCATTATTTCCACAATGATATTTAGTAAAATATTGCATATTATTCCACGTCATATATCTAGCTACATACAAACATTTTTAAAAATTGTCCAGTAGAATATAACTTGTGATTTATTTTTTTAACAGCTAAACAACAAGCCGAGTAGCGGAATTATAATTATTTCAGATGTCTTAAAGGTGTGTGTGATCATAAATAAACCTGATCGAGATTCAGATTTGGTACTTGACCTGAAGTTTTGCGGAAATCGTAAGTTAATTATTATTGAAACGCATATAATGAACTATTTGTTGCTAAATATTTTGTGCCACAGCCTTTTTACATATCACCTTTTCTCCCCGATGAAGGTGCTGAACGCATTCGTAAAAGGTAATTATTTACTATGATTTTCTTCCATTAAGTGCGTAGGTATGTGTATGTGTGTTCGAACGTTTGCTTCGTGAGGACATACGCTTAGGTCCTGATGGGACATGGTTAAGCAAAATGATTAAACCTATTGGAATAGAATCGCATGCCCCAACAGAGACGAGCTAGTTGTAGCGGCAACGGTTCAGCTGTCTATAAACATTTTGAAGGGAGTGGTCACAGTTCTGAAATAGACGACGTTGTCATTTTGGACCTTGAGCCCCGTTGGTTTGAACGGGGAGTCAAAGAAGCAGTGTGGGTACGAGCCGAACAACCGTCCCTCAACCTGAGCAGGGGCGTTAGAATGAATTTGTCACATGGTTGGGATCGGGTTATCAAGCAACTTCCTCGACTGACCTCGGATGACCCTAAATCATCAACCCAACTTAGTTTTAAGCCGCAACGTCGGGATAACATCTAACCAAAAGGTGAATTTTTCCAGGTTGAGATGATGTAATTAATCACAATTTTCTTCGTTGATATGTCATTTTGTTTAGGTCAATCAACGACGGCAACAACACCAACCACTACGGTGACTACACCAACCACTACGACAACAACAGGTAATATTAAAAACTAGTTCATTAGCTAATTGCATGATTGGTCGAGAGGCTTGTCTAAAACAACGTTAAAGAAAAGAGCATTTCAAAGAATGTTACATGTTTTTTCGTTACAATTGGATAAAAGACATCGGGATTACGCGGCGACCGATATGGCGTAAGGTTAGGGTATTGCGTTTTCCGTGTTTTCCAAATTGACGTATCATTTTGTACTTATATTTGCCATATTTCTGTTGAGAGTTATATAAAGATCAAATCTATATACCCAGCAAATACAAAAACGTTTTAAATAAGTTATATTTTGGGTTTTGGGTTAGGTAACATCGTTTTTAATAACATAAAATGTTGGGTTATTTGAAGGTCATGAAAACGTTTTAAAACATTTTGTATGAAAACACACTAAAACAATATTTTTTAAATGTTTTCAAAATGTTATTGTATAATATTTTTGCAAGCATTTTTTGCCAAGTATTTTTTCAACCCCAAAATAACATTCTGTTTATAACGTTTTGTGTCAAGTTTTCCAAAAAAAATTGGTATTTTATCAATACGTTTTTATACCCTTTATATAACCCGACATTTAAACGTTTTCTGTAAAAAATTTTGTGTTTGCTAGACAGTAGATTATCAAAAAACGTTTTTTTAATGTTATGAAAATGCTTTATACCCTTCATATAACCTTTATACATGTTATACAACCCGACATTTAAACATTTTCTGACAACCTTTTATAACCTTTGCGAATGATGTCTGCTGGGTACAATTACAAAATATAATGAATGTCTGATTTACACAACTCGCATTTATATTGACATTTCTCCAAATCCGATACGCCACTATGGACGAATTTTGACATCAAAATTAATTATATTCAACACGCTTTCGGTAGTATTCTGTCTCTAATCACATGATTTGCTCATAAATGAATTGTTTTTATTATTAATTTGCGAAATTTTCTACTCGATGACCCTTTTCTTTTTCAAAATGTTTATATCAAATGACCACTTTTTTCCTCAATTATATACCCAATGACCCACCTTTCATACAATGGGTTTATACACAATGACCCTATTATAGGCGATAGGCCCTACTCTCCAAACCCACTAGGTTAAATACCACTAATTATGTATTACACGGGTTTCAATGGGAAAATGCCTAATTTCGGAACTCTCACAGTTCAATGCCACTAATATCAGGTGAAACTATATGATTTAGATGCCAAATAATCAAAAATTCAACATAGGTTGACCTGAGACTTTTCTTGTTTTAACGCACTGAACCGTAAACACCTTAAAATGACAGTGCGCCCTAATTAACAAAGTGGCAAGTCTATATGACCATCAACATTGATTTTTCATCATCATGATATGGGCGAGGCTTGTTGAATTTACTAAAACAGAAACCAGCCGTAAACCCAATACTGATGCCAGCCCCCCCCCCTCAACCCGTTACTACCTCAACGGGTTCTAAAAACATACCTTAGTAGTGAATTTTTTTCTTGCCAGGGCCACATTAAATAAAAATGTCAAAAAAAGCTAAAAAAGTCTCCATGAGAATATCAGATCCAAGAATTCAGTGTTTCTATAGTTAAATACCACTAATTATGTATTACACGGGTTTCAATGGGAAAGCATCAAAGAACTCTAAAATGCCACTAATATCAGTGAAACTATTTTTTAGATACCAAATGATCAAAAATTCAACATAGGTACCTGAGACTTTTCTTGTTTTAACGCACTGAACCGTAAACACCTTTCAATATGATAGGGCGATTTTAATGCGTATGAATTTTGTACTTTACAACAAAAATGTCATATAATGAATGTACCATGAAATTTTAATGCAGTCAAAAAACAAATAGTTACTCGTCGTATTTCAATGTATCGTCCATGCCTATTAGTGGTATTTAACCTATATAAGCCCAAAGGTGCTCCAATCTCGGGTAAAATGCAAACATTGACATTTGCAATACATGTTTTAACAAGAAATTTTCTGGAAAACAGCATGACGAGTAAAATATCAATGATTTTCGGACACCCTGTATGATGACTGTTTCGCTGTTTTTGCTTCAACCTAGGACTATATCTGGAGATTCGTATCTGTAGCCTGTCCTAGCACGATCAGATCAGATTAAGATTGATTTAGGGTTAGTGTTCCGATTTAGGCTTGCTGATTAGTGTTAGAATTGTTGATTAGGGTCAGGTTCGCATTAGCAATAGGGTTTTTAAAGGGCTAGGCTCGTGGATAGGGATAGAGATACGGCTAGGTCCGAGGATTAGATATGGGTTTAAAATAGAGTTATAGATCATGTTAGGGTACCGGCTTGAGTTAGGATAGAGTGAGGCCATACAGGATGCTGTAGAGGCCCATAGACAACGTGTAGGCCTACACAGACTAGGTTTTATTTTACACGTGACTATAGGCCTTACATATTTATGCGCCTTAAAGCTTAAGCAAAATGCCTAGCCTAGGCCTATACTGTATTGAAACGTATAGGCCTATGTACGATATTTAGGGCAAGGAAATCAACAAAATGTGCATGTGGGTCTAATTAACAAAGTGGCAAGTCTATATGACCATCAACATTGATTTTTCATCATCATTAAGATACTGATGCCACAAGTCCCCCCCCCCACTCAACCCGTTACTACCTCAACGGGTTCTAAAAACATACCTTAGTAGTCGAAGAAGATGCACGTTTTCTTGCCAGGGCCAATACAGTTAAATATTGAGAAATGTAAGCAAAAAATAGCTAAAAAAGTCTCCATGACGAATATCAGATCCACAGAATTCAGTGTTTCTATAGGTTAAATACCACTAATTATGTATTACACGGGTTTCAATGGGAAAGTGCCTAATTTCGGGTGGAATTTTCTCATATTCAGAACTCTCATAGTTCAATGCCACTAATATCAGGTGAAACTATATGATTTAGATACCAAATGATCAAAAATTCAACATAGGTTGACCTGAGACTTTTCTTGTTTTAACGCACTGAACCGTAAACACCTTAAAATGACAGTGCGCCCTCGAAGCTGAAAGTTACAATATGATAGGGCGACTATTTACTAAAAACCGAAGCCGTGCGTATGAATTTTGGTACTATTACAACAAAAATGTCATATAATGAGAGAAAATGTACCATTTTGAAGCATCAAACTCTAAAAAGTACTTTTTGGCTATATAACTTGATCAATTTCAGCGATTTTAATGCAGTCTTTTCGAATGCCATGAAAACAAATAGTTACTCGTCGTATTTCAATGTATCGCCCAGGCCTATTAGTGGTATTTAACCACTAGGCACATACCCGTTACGTCTAATGCTGAGTGTCCCGACCAAAGTCCACGTGTGATTGATTTATAAATACCGATATGATGATTTGAAATTATTTGATTCAGATACAAGGTCAAATCCCGTTCTTTTTTGAGAATTTTTGTTATTTTGTGATTGTTCTTGCTTTTCAGACACTGGTGGTAGTAAACTAAAATGATTATACATCAATATAATGATAGGGTGTCCTTTATATCCTTATACACTTGCTGAACCTATTTCATATTCTTCATATTTCTACAGTTTTCTGTAGTTAAAATAAATTGTTTTTATAACCTTTGTATGGGACACCCAATATATACAACGCTTGTGAAATGTAAGAGCCGAAGTGGTATTTCAAAGTTTATGAATTTGCTTCCTCTAGTATTTTATCTCTAACCACAGGATTTGCTTCATGAAAAATTATTTCTATGGTTTTTTTTTTTATTATGTGTAATGTTGAATTAAGTTATCTTACTAGAAGTGTATTGTTTTTTCCTCTATTGCGCTCATATATAAACATTGCATCAATTCATGGTAAGTGCAAGATGTTAACAAGAGATCTATCGGGTACAGTAACAACTTTATCAAATCTCTATAGAAAAAGTAGTTTGGCAAATGAATTGTTTCTCTGCTCAAACATTGAGAAACCTTCAAAGGCTTATTTCAAAATGAGAGACAATTTTATAGAGTTCATCTTACAGATATGGTATTAAATATTTACTTCTTATATTCAATCTATTTGAAGTTACAATTGGGACGTTGGCACCATATCTATTCAAACCCTAAACGATTCCGTAAACGATTCCGTAAACGAAGCGTAACGAAACGAACGCGTAAACAGAAAGTGATTAATAATGCAGTAATAGGTGAATTAGGTAGTTATCCTATACTTTATCACTATGCTAGGCGTATCTGTTAAATATTGATGAAAATTGAATGAAAATGTATGAATGGTAGTGATTCTTTTGTTATTAATGCATTATTTGAGAAATTCTTGCCATTTTATATAAGTTTACATATTTTAAGTCTATTTACGCTACTTATATATTATTAATAGATAATGTCATTCATATATACCTGTTCAATAGTTCATCCTGTGATATTAGATATTGTAGTTTAATTATGTGATGTACACTAATCTATGTTTGAACGTACCTGTATATTTGGGGATGTCAATAAAATATTCTGATTCTGATTTATTGCTTGAGGATGTAATATTCTCTCATTCAATTAAAGTATTCTTTTATTTTTGTATCTTCTTAGATCTTTCGTGTTCAGATTAAAAAACGTATACATTGCAAGCGTTTCCAGAAAGTACTAAGCGGATATTTGCACGTATGGTGTTAATCAAAATTATTATTATTCAATTTACAGCACCAACAACGACCGCAACGTTATCTACGACATCACCTACAACAATTACTACACCTTCAACTACTGCATCTACGACCTCACCTACAACCGCGACAACACCATCAACTACTGAATCTACGACCTCACCTACAACCGCGACAACACCATCAACTACTGAATCTACGACATCACCTACAACAATTACTACACCATCAACTACTGAATCTACGACTTCACCTACAACCGCGACAACACCATCAACTACTGAATCTACGACTTCACCTACAACTGGGACTACACATTCAACTACTGAATCTACGACCTCACCTACAACCGTGACTACACCTTCAACTACTGAATCTACGACCTCACCTACAACTATTACTACACCATCAACTACTGAATCTACGACTTCACCTACAACCGCGACAACACCATCAACTACTGAATCTACGACCTCACCTACAACCGCGACAACACCATCAACTACTGAATCTACGACTTCACCTACTACCGCGACAACCCCATCAACTACTGAATCTACGACTTCACCTACAACCGCGACAACACCATCAACTACTGAATCTACGACTTCACCTACAACCGCGACAACACCATCAACTACTGAATCTACGACCTCACCTACTACCGCGACAACACCATCAACTACTGAATCTACGACTTCACCTACTACCGCGACAACCCCCATCAACTACTGAATCTACGACTTCACCTACAACCGCGACAACACCATCAACTACTGAATCTACGACCTCACCTACAACGATTACTACACCATCAACTACTGAATCTACGACTTCACCTACATCCACGACAACACCATCAACTACTGAATCTACGACTTCACCTACAACCGCGACTACACCATCAACTACTGAATCTACGACTTCACCTACAACCGTGACTTCACCATCAACTACTGAATCTACGACCACACCTACAACCGCGACAACACCATCAACTACTGAATCTACGACTTCACCTACAACGATTACTACACCATCAACTACTGAATCTACGACATCACCTACAACCGTGACTACACCATCAACTACTGAATCTACGACATCACCTACAACCGTGACGTCACCTTCAACTACGGAATCTACGACCTCACCTACAACGATTACTACACCATCAACTACTGAATCTACGACCTCATCTACAACCGTGACTACACCTTCAACTACTGAATCTACGACTTCACCTACAACACCAACTACTACAGTAACAACAGGTAATGTTAAATATTTACACAACTTTAATTGCAAATGGAATTGAGAAAATAAGTACCGGTTAACAGGTAAACCAGGAATATTCATCTGTCACCTGCATTACAATGTTGTGTTTCTTTCGCATCTTTCGTGATACATCTCTGCCATTTTTGTAGTCCACGTGTTAAGCAATATGTAGTCTTTGTTCACTGTTAATGTAATTATGTGATTGTTAAAATACATGTTTTTCAAGAAACCTCAAATAACTAGCTTTGAACATGTATTTATATATTTATATACGTATTTTTGTAATTGTGATTACTAACATTATTGCATTATGATAATCTTTGTCTTTTCTTCCCTCATACACGATATTGAACTAAAATGGTAAGTAAAATGAAAGTTAAAACAAATTTGGTTGTTGAAATAATTTGTAAGCTGTAAATTACCTTTTAACACTAAAACTTACCATATAATGTAACTCACCCCATTCACACGTAGGCATACAACATCTACTGTTTGCATAAGTTATGTAGGCATAGAATGTATAAACGAGTAATTTGAAGTTAAATTACTCAATGAGGTATGGGGAAGGTTGGGTAGGTATCGGCCGTAAAGAAACAACAGCGCTCAAAAACAATATGATTCAAAATTGCCCCGCAGGGCTACAAAGAAACAATAGCGATCAAGCTTAAACTATAATAATCATAGTCCCGTAAAAATAGCGCGTATGCGAAATATATTGACGTCCCGAGTCAACAGAATTTGAGTGATTCTTGGTTGTGTTGATAAAACTCAACATTACAAATCTGTTCAGAAAATGTTCCCAATCGAATACGCATGGGTGATAGGCTCTCGGAACAATAATGAAAGCAAAACCATGTGACATGGACTAACAGAGGGCGTCAATATATGCGTCAGGTACTGTGTGTCTACATATATTAAGTATGGGTTTGCTTTCTTGGTGAACGCGTAAGGGCGCACACCACAAAATAAACGTCCCATTGAAATACAAAATCTATCAAGGATCAATAAATGATACAAGAGGATACCTTGAATATACGAGCAACTGGAAAGTACAGGAGCAAGGTACATAAACTTGACGTGGGGAAACAAGTAAAATACAGACTAGGCGGTACGCAGAGGGGGGGGGGGCAAAAACAGTACACCAGTCAAGTTGGTGTACCTTGCTCATTTTCTCAAAATTACAAACTTGCAATTATTTAATTTTAATAATCTTACTTTTTGTTTTCGGACATCGTTCTACTATATTTCTGGTAAGTATCGTTATGTTGCCTTTTTATTTTACGAATTAATTTGTCAAATGTAGGTCAATAGTTGCCATTCCGAGTGAGATATGAGCTATATTATATATGTTACTAAATGAGCTATTTTACTAAATTAAAAATTACAAAGAAAACAAGAATATTGCGTCTAAGCAATATTAATCGATTTAATGATCTTGGACATTATATTCTTCTTGCTCCGACATTGAAAGAAATGCCCAACAAAACTAGTTCGAGATATGACAATATTTTACAAAGTTTACAGATCCCAATATATACATCCCCTTTCCGGCCATAATTATGCTAACAAGCGTACATACGCCGTGCCAATGGAAAGAGTTTGAGTAACCTGGTTTGGTTAATGCACTTAATGGTAATAATAGCAGTTGTCTAGTTCATTATCTGTCCCGAGTTGCGAAAACACACCTGTGTCCTAATACGACTAAAGTAATGTCCCAGGTCTACTTCAACATGCTTCGCTGACCTTAATAATGTTTTTATACACAAAATGCACGCAATTTAGGAATTGTCTTATTGACCAAAGTGAACTGATGAAAATGATATGCCTTCCGATGGATCCATGAAACAGTGCAACAAACTACTACAACTGGTACGTTTTTTTAGCTTGATTGAAGTATCTTGTATACAAAATGAGTAGTGTCGTGGGATTTCATGTTCATGGTTAGATAATTACACGAACGACTTACATGACTTAGGAGCCCGCAAGAAGTGCAAATAATTTTCTTTTATTTATTTCAACATTAAAATTTGTTGAAATTCAAATGGGGATACTTTATTAGAAAATGCCCAAGTTGCTGCTATTTTTCTGTATTTTATCAACAATTAAGGTGATTTAAAATGTTAATGTTTCTACAGCCATTTTAGAATACACAAAAACCACGGAAACTACAACCTTGCCTATATTTATCATATTTAAGTAATGGGTGGACTACCATCCCTTAGGAATGTGAAAGAATATACATTCCATGGTGTCAACACAGCCAAAGTCTATCCCAGAGTCAGTCTGTCTATCGGAGATAGTCAGAAAGTGCTCAACTGCAAAAACAGGAGCGTAATAAAGATAGTCTAACTATAGAGTAGATAGTAGAGTAGACAATACTGTCTGAGGACTAATGTATTTAACCAAAGAGCTTCACCTCTTAGGAGTCTGAAAAAATCATTAAATGCTGTGTTACTCAGGAGATCACTACCAGAAAGAGCTTACATTTTCTTGACACATGTCAATCATTACATTTTATGTACATTTTTGTATTAATTACAAATTTTACTTTACTCCAGAGGCAACAGCCACTACATCTGCTACCACGGAAACTTCAATACCACCGACTACAACAGTAGCAACGACGACAAAAAAGCCTTGTTATGAAGTTTTAAATGATTTAGACGATGTATTGGTGTCAGAGAAAATAGGCGATGAAGAAGTTATAGATGGCCCAGGATACCCGCTTACGTTTCCGACTAATTCATATAGCGACAAAATATACCTTTGTGCCTTTTTTGCCGACCGTGTCAATCTAACAAAGATAGATATAAGAGTAGAGGATCCTAGTGCGATTTTTACCTGGGCATTTGAAGCTGAAAGGATAAATCCCAGTACTGGTGCAACGGAGATTACTTCGGTCGGTGAGGTATGTTGGTGTAACATACTGCAGTTACTGTCCGTTTTCCTATACACAATACACAGTGCTCTTACCATTGACGCGTGACCTCTACAAATAGCGTACGTTAGAAGTATGGGGATTTGCCTAGTTAACGTCGCTGTGTGGAAAATAAGCGGCCAACTTTAAAAGTACTCTTCTAAAGTTCTAGAAAATATAGTTTTGTAACATGTCCTAAATTTTTAGGTAATTTAGATGTTTGGAAATATTCGTACTTTGGTGTTTTAGTGTATGTTATAGGTAATAGTACATTGCCTAGTTAACGTCGCTGTGTGAAAAATAACCAGCCAATATTAAAAGTACTCTTCTAAAATTCTAGAAAATATAGTTTTGCATGTCCTAAATTAACTAATTTAGATGTTAACGTCGCTGTTTTAGTATGTAAACGAAATAACACCACAAAAATGAACCAAACCGCCAACCACCATGCATTTTCAAGAATTGTTCTCATTTCGTAAACAAAAGCCCACACAGCTCTAGCGCTCTTTATAATCGTTCACCCAACTGAAACTATAATCCCAGCTCATTGGTCCATTGTACGTGTAAAGCAGAAAAATATATGTTGTGTGTATTTAACCAGAGAAGATATGATTTAATCAGTTGAGCTGTTTTCAATGAGTGTTATCTTGGTTTAATAGCTTTTAATGGGGTTTAAGTCCTGCAAAGGTCGTGGTGAATTCTACTGTAGACATGACTGCATCATGAAACAGTGTTTTATCGTGTAATGCCATGTTGTTACTAAAAGCCAGTAATTTTCTATATGAAGAATAGTAAATAGGTGAGAAAAATCATCGCATTCAAATCCTTTTGTTTTCTACAGCCGACATCCGACATGAAAGTTGAATACCCTGAAAACGCAATTGTTGATAACGTTATTAAGGCGTGTGTTATCATGGATAAACCAGCTCGAGAAAGTGATATGCTTGTCACAGTTATATACATTGGATGTGGTAAGATGTTTTAAAATTATCCTCCTTTAATTTGAGTCGGTTATGGATAAAATGCCCACATTGTAATCTGGTGCTTATTGGTTTTCACATTGGCTTATTTGATGATTTTTTTTAAAAATTGTAATAGGTGGCATGTGCGTACGTTGAATTACAGATCCCTAAAGGTTGGACACAATGCTTATATTGCTTAAAGCCATAATTTTTAAAACGATTTTGGTTTAAAACGAATAATGTTTCACATTGACCGATGTTCTGCTAGGCCACAACAGATAGACATCATAAACTGACATCAATGTTTTCAAATGCCCTCGCGTCTAGTAGGATTGATTAATTTTCCTTTGTGGGTGGGTGTCATTTTCTTGTTTATATTGATTGTATAAGTTTAAAAAGTTATTGATCGACAAGACAAATCAATGCGCATGCACAAAGCATTTTCCGACAACGACTGGTGAGTTGATTGGATATTGAAAAAAGCAGTAAACAAAATAATGAAAGTCTCCACTTGATTGTCTAACTCCTCGTTAAATTCCATAAGGGTTTGCGAGTAGACCCCGGGTGTCGTCACGCCGATGCGCATATTTTTGAATGCTCAGTAAATAAACGATGTGCACATCGACATGACCTCAAATGACAACATCTCAGGTCTTTCCGCATACTGCTCAAAGTTATGGAACTTTCTTTTTGATGTGTATAGTGTTAGGCCTTTGTTTATGGCTAATGATAAATTGTAATTATCAGCGATAGTAAGTTCATCTTTTGTGAATAAAAATATACCAAGACAATTAACCTATACAATTGTGACTTTTCTCTTTTTCTTTTCAACCAATACATTTTCTGATTTTCTGACACATACGTGAAACGCAGCAGAGGTAACAAGTACCCCAACTCCGACTACAACAGAAATTGCCACGACTGGTAAGATATAACAGAACTTCACAAATTGCATTTGGGATAGTTTGAGATATAAATGTGTGTTGTTGTAACGATTTGTTGATCGATGTCAGTCAAGATTTAATTTTAGACTTATGCATTTCTTGCACTAATGTACATTGAATGATAATCCCCCCAATTTGAAAATGCTTCGTGATATTTGAAATCTACAATAAGTTTTAAAATAGGGTAATATAATTATTAATTTTCCATAATTGACATTTGGATCACCATTATCATGTATCTGCTGAAAACGACTTAACATATAACCCTTGTTTTCTGTTTCTTTTCATGCGACAACCAGCTATCTTAGAGTACACACATACAACTGCAACTACAACCTTTCCTATTTTTACAACAACGCGTGAGTATAATAATTATATTCATACGTCACACAACATAACGTACGGGATGAATAATGCTTCTATGTAATGGATGCGTGAACATGACTCTATAAATATAATTTAGCAATCAATTTTATCGAATGTTTCTTTTCACTCTTATCAACCAAACTCTTTTTCTTCCTTTTTGCATTTCAATGAAAGCAGCAGAGGCAACAACTACTCCGCCAACTTCGACAGCAGCACCAACCACGACTGGTAAGATTTTTTGTTTTTTTGTTTTTGTTTTTGTTTTGTATTTACAACAATTTTAGAGACAAATTGGAGTGAACTCAAAAAAGTGTTTAACATGCAACACGTGTTTTTGTTTCTTTTCATGCGACAACCAGCCATCTTAGAGTACACGCACACAACTGAAACTACAACATTCCCAATCTTTACAACTACGCGTGAGTATAATATATTTATGCGCCACACAACATAACTTGCGACTTGGTTTACTTCTGTAATGATTTTCCTGTTTAATATAATCCAGAATAATGCTTCTATGCAATGAATGCGTTATACATACTATATTTGAAATGTTTCCTTGTTTACTTTCACACAAACTCGTATCAATTATTTTGCCTTTCTATGAAAAGCAGCAGAGACAACAACTACTCCGCCAACTTCGACAGCAGCACCAACCACGACTGGTAAGATTTCCTTTTTTGATTTTTATTAATTTATTTAGAACAACTTAAGAGACAAATTGGAAAATAAAATTCCAGAGTGGCTCATACCAAGCATAAATAATAATAATAATAATAATAATAATAATAATAATAATAATAATAATAATAATAATAATAATAATAAATGATGAAGTATACAGGTCAAAGACAAGGGGAGACCGGACAAATAAGAAAAGCAAACACAGACATTAGTACAGGAAATATTTTAGAGAATGCTTAAATTACTGCATCAGACAAGTCTAATGATTTTATACACAAAAATTGTCAGTTACCTATTCCGTGCGCAGAACCAGGGTTTGCACACCAGCATGAAGATTGATATTGTGCGCGAGACAGGCTGAAAAAATAGAATAATAATAAAGATTGTGGCGAACAAGAATGATGTAATAACGGAGGACGAGACTATAATTTATTCGATATAACCAATTGTTGAAACGTATAAATTTATTTCCTAACTTAAGTTCGCGTAAATAAACGTACCCAATCAACGCCTTAGTAGAACGATGTCTAATGTATCTAAACCAAAAAGTTTCACGTCTGAGGAGCCTGAAAAAAGGTTTTAAAATTAAATCAGATCACTACGAGAAACAGCTTACATTTTCATGAAACATGACAATCATTACATTTTATGTACGTTTTTGTATTAATCAGAGGCAACAGCTACTACATCTGCTACCACAGAAACTACAACACCACCGACTACAACTGTAGCAACAACGACAGAAAAGCCTTGTTATGATGTTTTAAATGATTTAGACGATGTATTGGTGTCAGAGAAAATAGGCGATGAAGAAGTTATAGATGGCCCAGGATACCCGCTTACGTTTCCGACTAATTCATATAGCGACAAAATATACCTTTGTGGCTTATTTTCCGACCGTGTCAATCTAACAAAGATAGATATAATAGTAGATGATCCTAGTGCGGTTTTTACCTGGACATTTGAAGCTGAAAGGATAAATCCCAGTACTGGGGCAACGGAGATTACTTCGGTCGGTGAGGTATGTTGGTGTAACATACTGCAGTTATTGTCCGTTTTCCTATACACAATACACAGTGCTCTTACCATTGACGCGTGACCTCTACAAATAGCGTACGTTAGAAGTATGGGGATTTGCCTAGTTAACGTCGCTGTGTGGAAAATAAGCGGCCAATTTTAAAAGTACTCTTCTAAAGTTCTAGAAAATATAGTTTTGTAACATGTCCTAAATTTTTAGGTAATTTAGATGTTTGGAAATATTCGCACTTTGGTGTTTTAGGAAGGATATGTAAACGACAGATAACACCACAAAAAATGAAGAAATTATTTCCAAACCGTGTTAAGTCTGCAAACCACCATGCTTCTCATTTTCAAGAACACTGGTTAACAATAAGCACGTATTGTCTCATTTCGTAAACAAAAGCCCACACAGAATTGTTCTCTAGCGCTCGCTTTATAATCGTTCACCCAACTGAAACTATAATCCCAGCTCATTGCTCCATTGTACGTGTAAAGCAGAAAAATATATGTTGTGTGTATTTAACCAGAGAAGATATGATTTAATCAGTTGAGCTGTTTTCAATGAGTGTTATCTTGGTTTAATAGCTTTTAATGGGGTTTAAGTCCTGCAAAGATCGTGGTGAATTCTACTGTAGACATGACTGCATCATGAAACAGTGTTTTATCGTGTAATGCCATGTTGTTACTAAAAGCCAGTAATTTTCTATATGAAGAATAGTAAATAGGTGAGAAAAATCATCGCATTCAAATCATTTTGTTTTCTACAGCCGACATCCGACATGAAAGTTGAATACCATGAAAACGCAATTGTTGATAACGTTATTAAGGCGTGTGTTATCATGGATAAACCAGCTCGAGAAAGTGATATGCTTGTCACAGTCATATACTTTGGATGTGGTAAGATGTTTTAAAATTATCCTCCTTTAATTTGAAATGCCCACATAGTAATCTGGTGCTTATTGGTTTTCACATTGGCTTATTTGATGATATTATTTTTTTAAATTGTAATAGGTGGCATGTGCGTACGTTGAATTACAGATCCCTAAAAGTTGGACACAATGCTTATATTGCTTAAAGCCATAATTTTTAAAACGGTTTTGGTTTAAAACGAATAATGTTTCACATTGACCGATGTTCTGCTAGGCCACAACAGATAGACATCATAAACTGACATCAATATTTTCAAACGCCCTCGCGTCTAGTAGGATTGATTAATTTTCCTTTGGGTGGGTGTCATTTTCTTGTTTATATTGATTGTATAAGTTAAAAATGCGCATTACTTATTGATCGACAAGACAAATCAATGCGCACGTACAAAGCATTTTCCGACGACTGGTGAGTTGATTGGATATTGAAAAAAAACAGTAAACAAAATAATGGAAGTCTCCACTTGATTGTCTAACTCCTCGTTAAATTCCATAAGGGTTTGCGAGTAGACCCCGGGTGTCGTCACGCCGATGAGCATATTTTTGAATGCTCAGTAAATATGTGCGATAAACGATGTGCACATCGACATGACGTCAAATGACAACATCTCAGGTCTTCCCGCAAACTGCTCAAAGTTATGGAACTTTCTTTTTTGATGTGTATAGTGTTAGGCCTTTGTTTATGGCTAATGATAAATTGTAATTATCAGCGATAGTAAGTTCATCTTTTGTGAATAAAAATATACCAAGACAATTAACCTATACAATTGTGACTTTTCTCTTTTTCTTTTCAACCAATACATTTTCTGATTTTCTGACACATACGTGAAACGCAGCAGAGGTAACAAGTACCCCAACTCCGACCACAACAGAAATTGCCACGACTGGTAAGATATGACAGAACTTCACAAATTGCATTTGGGATAGTTTGAGATATAAATGTGTGTTGTTGTAACGATTTGTTGATCGATGTCAGTCAAGATTTAATTTTAGACTTATGCATTTCTTGCGCTAATGTACATTGAATGAAAATCACCCCAATTTGAAAATGCTTCGTGATATTTGAAAGATACAATTAGTTTTAAAATAGGCTAATTAATAATTTGCCATAATTTACATTTGGATCACCATTATCATGTATCTGCTGAAAACGACTAGACATGTAGCCCTTGTTTTTTGTTTCTTTTCATGCGACAACCAGCTATCTTAGAGTACACGCATACAACTGAAACTACAACCTTTCCTATTTTTACAACAACGCGTGAGTATAATAATTATATTCATACGTCACACAACATAACGTACGGGATGAATAATGCTTCTATGTAATGGATTCGTGAACATGACTCTGTAAAGAAAATTTAGCAATCAATTTTATCGAATGTTTCTTTTCACTCTTATCAACCAAACTCTTTTTCTTTCTTTTTGCATTTCAATGAAAGCAGCAGAGGCAACAACTACTTCGCCAACTTCGACAGCAGCACCAACCACTACTGGTAAGAATTTTTGTTTTTGTTCTTGTTTTGTATTTATAACAATTTTAGAGACAAAGTGGAGTGAACTCAAAAAAGTGTTTAACATGCAACACGTGTTTTTGTTTCATTTCATGCGACAACCAGCTATCTTAGAGTACACGCACACAACTGAAACAACAACATTCCCAATCTTTACAACTACACGTGAGTATAATATATTTATGCGCCACAAAACATAACTTGCGAGTTGATGAATTAATTCTGTAATGATTTTGCTATTTAATGTAATCCAGAATGATGCTTCTATGCAATGAATGCGTTAAACATACCGTATTTGAAATGTTTCCTTGTTTACTTTCACACAAACTCGTATCAATTATCTTTCCTTTCTATGAAAAGCAGCAGAGTCAACAACTACTCCGCCAACTTCGACAGCAGCACCAACCACGACTGGTAAGATTTCCTTCTTTGATTTTTATTGATTTATTTAGACAATTTAAGAGACAAATTAGTGGAAAATAAAATTTCCAAAGTAGCTCATACCAAGCGTAAATAATAATAATAATAATAATAATAATAATAATAATAATAATAATAATAATAATAATAATAATAAATGGTAATAAATGATGAAGTATACAGGTCAAAGACAAGGGGAGACAGGACAAATAAGAAAAAGCAAACACAGACATTAGTACAGGAAATATTTTAGAGAATGTTTAAATTACTGCACAGTGAGAGACAAGGATCAAGACAAGTCTAATGATGTTAAACACCAAAATTGTCAGTTACCTGTGCCGTGCGCAGAGCAAGGGTTTGCACACCAGCATGAAGCTTGATATCCTGCGCGAGACAGGCTGAAAAAAAGAATAATGTAAAGATTGTGGCGAACAAGAAAAATGTAATAACGGAGGACGAGACTATAATTTATTCCATATAACCAATTATTGAAACGTATACATTTATTTCCTAACGTAAGTTCGCGTAAGTAAACGTACCACATCAACGCCTTAGTAGAACGATGTCTAATGTATCTAAACCAAAAAGTTTCACGTCTGAGGAGCCTGAAAAAAGGTTTTAAAATTAAATCAGATCACTACGAGAAACAGCTTACATTTTCATGAAACATGACAATCATTACATTTTATGTGCGTTTTTGTATTAATCAGAGGCAACAACTACTACATCTGCTACCACTGAAACTACAACACCACCGACTACAACTGTAGCAACGACGACAGAAAAGCCTTGTTATGAAGTTTTAAATGATTTAGACGATGTATTGGTGTCAGAGAAAATAGATCACGATGAAGTTATAGATGGCCCAGGATACCCGCTTACGTTTCCGACTAATTCATATAGCGACAAAATATACCTTTGTGGCTTATTTTCCGACCGTGTCAATCTAACAAAGATAGATATATTAGTAGATGATCCTAGTGCGGTTTTTACCTGGACATTTGAAGCTGAAAGGATAAATCCCAGTACTGGGGCAACGGAGATTACTTCGGTCGGTGAGGTATGTTGGTGTAACATACTGCAGTTATTGTCCGTTTTCCTATACACAATACACAGTGCTCTTACCATCGACTCGTGACCTCTACAAATAGCGTACGTTAGAAGTATGGGGATTTGACTAGTTAACGTCGCTGTGTGGAAAATAAGCGGCCAATTTTAAAAGTACTCTTCTAAAGTTCTAGAAAATGTAGTTTTGTAACATGTCCTAAATTTTTAGGTAATTTAGATGTTTGGAAATATTCGCACTTTGGTGTTTTAGGAAGGATATGTAAACGACAGATAACACCACAAAAAATGAAGAAATTATTTCCAAACCGTGTTAAGTCTGCAAACCACTATGCTTCTCATTTTCAAGAACACTGGTTAACAATAAGCACGTATTGTCTCATTTCGTAAACAAAAGCCCACACAGAATTGTTCTCTAGCGCTCGCTTTATAATCGTTCACCCAACTGAAACTATAATCCCAGCTCATTGCTCCATTGTACGTGTAAAGCAGAAAAATATATGTTGTGTGTATTTAACCAGAGAAGATATGATTTAATCAGTTGAGCTGTTTTCAATGAGTGTTATCTTGGTTTAATAGCTTTTAATGGGGTTTAAGTCCTGCAAAGATCGTGGTGAATTCTACTGTAGACATGACTGCATCATGAAACAGTGTTTTATCGTGTAATGCCATGTTGTTACTAAAAGCCAGTAATTTTCTATATGAAGAATAGTAAATAGGTGAGAAAAATCATCGCATTCAAAATCATTTTGTTTTCTACAGCCGACATCCGACATGAAAGTTGAATACCCTGAAAACGCAATTGTTGATAACGTTATTAAGGCGTGTGTTATCATGATAAACCAGCTCGAGAAAGTGATATGCTTGTCACAGTCATATACTTTGGATGTGGTAAGATGTTTTAAAATTATCCTCCTTTAATTTGAAATGCCCACAGAGTAATCTGGTGCTTATTGGTTTTCACATTGGCTTATTTGATGATATTATTTTTTAAATTGTAATAGGTGGCATGTGCGTACGTTGAATTACAGATCCCTAAAAGTTGGACACAATGCTTATATTGCTTAAAGCCATAATTTTTAAAACGGTTTTGGTTTAAAACGAATAATGTTTCACATTGACCGATGTTCTGCTAGGCCACAACAGATAGACATCATAAACTGACATCAATGTTTTCAAACGCCCTCGCGTCTAGTAGGATTGATTAATTTTCCTTTGGGTGGGTGTCATTTTCTTGTTTATATTGATTGTATAAGTTAAAAATGCGCATTACTTATTGATCGACAAGACAAATCAATGCGCACGTACAAAGCATTTTCCGACGACTGGTGAGTTGATTGGATATTGAAAAAAAAACCACAGTAAACAAAATAATGGAAGTCTCCACTTAATTGTCTAACTCCTCGTTAAATTCCATAAGGGTTTGCGAGTAGACCCCGGGTGTCGTCACGCCGATGAGCATATTTTTGAATGCTCAGTAAATATGTGCGATAAACGATGTGCACATCGACATGACGTCAAATGACAACATCTCAGGTCTTCCCGCAAACTGCTCAAAGTTATGGAACTTTCGTTTTTGATGTGTATAGTGTTAGGCCTTTGTTTATGGCTAATGATAAATTGTAATTATCAGCGATAGTAAGTTCATCTTTTGTGAATAAAAATATACCAAGACAATTAACCTATACAATTGTGACTTTTCTCTTTTTCTTTTCAACCAATACATTTTCTGATTTTCTGACACATACGTGAAACGCAGCAGAGGTAACAAGTACCCCAACTCCGACCACAACAGAAATTGCCACGACTGGTAAGATATGACAGAACTTTACAAATTGCATTTGGGATAGTTTGAGATATAAATGTGTGTTGTTGTAACGATTTGTTGATCGATGTCAGTCAAGATTTAATTTTAGACTTATGCATTTCTTGCGCTAATGTACATTGAATGAAAATCCCCCCAATTTGAAAATGCTTCGTGATATTTGAAAGATACAATTAGTTTTAAAATAGGCTAATTAATAATTTGCCATAATTTACATTTGGATCACCATTATCATGTATCTGCTGAAAACGACTAGACATGTAGCCCTTGTTTTTTGTTTCTTTTCATGCGACAACCAGCTATCTTAGAGTACACGCATACAACTGAAACTACAACCTTTCCTATTTTTACAACAACGCGTGAGTATAATAATTATATTCATACGTCACACAACATAACGTACGGGATGAATAATGCTTCTATGTAATGGATGCGTGAACATGACTCTGTAAAGAAAATTTAGCAATCAATTTTATCGAATGTTTCTTTTCACTCTTATCAACCAAACTCTTTTTCTTTCTTTTTGCATTTCAATGAAAGCAGCAGAGGCAACAACTACTTCGCCAACTTCGACAGCAGCACCAACCACTACTGGTAAGAATGTTTGTTTTTGTTCTTGTTTTGTATTTATAACAATTTTAGAGACAAAGTGGAGTGAACTCAAAAAAAGTGTTTAACATGCAACACGTGTTTTTGTTTCATTTCATGCGACAACCAGCTATCTTAGAGTACACGCACACAACTGAAACAACAACATTCCCAATCTTTACAACTACACGTGAGTATAATATATTTATGCGCCACAAAACATAACTTGCGAGTTGATGAATTAATTCTGTAATGATTTTGCTATTTAATGTAATCCAGAATGATGCTTCTATGCAATGAATGCGTTAAACATACCGTATTTGAAATGTTGTTCCTTGTTTACTTTCACACAAACTCGTATCAATTATCTTTCCTTTCTATGAAAAGCAGCAGAGTCAACAACTACTCCGCCAACTTCGACAGCAGCACCAACCACGACTGGTAAGATTACTTTTTTGATTATTAATAATTTATTTAGAATAAAATCTCCAGGGTAGCTCATACCAAGCATAAATAATAATAATAATAATAATAATAATAATAATAATAATAATAATAATAATAATAATAATAATAATAAAATAAATGATGAAGTTTACAGGTCAAAGACAAGGGGAGACAAGACAAATAAGAAAAAGCAAAGACAGACATTTTAGAGAATGTTTAAATTACTGCATAGTGAAAGACAAGGAGCAAAACACTTCTAATGATTTTATACACAAACATTATCAGTTACCTGTGCTGTGCGCAGAGCCGAGGTTTGCACACCAGCATGAAGATATCCTGCGAGACAGGATGAAAAAAAATAATGAATAATATTAACAAGATTATGGCGAACAAGACTGTAATTTATTCGATATAACCAATAATATTGAAACGTATAAATTTATTTGTTAACTTTAGTTCGCGTAAGTAAACGTACCACATCAACGCCTTAGTAGGATGATGTCTAATGTATCTAAACCAAAACGTTGCACGTCTGAGGAGCCTGAAAAAAAGTTTTAAAAATTAAACTAGATCACTACGAGAAAGAGCTTACATTTTCATGAAACGTGACAATCATTACATTTTATGTACTTTTTTGTATTAATCAGAGGCTACATCTGCTACCACAGAAACTACAACACCACCGACTACAACTGTAGCAACGACGACAGAAAAGCCTTGTTATGAAGTTTTAAATGATTTAGACGATGTATTAGTGTCAGAGAAAATAGATGACGAAGAAGTTATAGATGGCCCTGGATACCCGCTTACGTTTCCGACTAATTCATATAGCGACAAAATATACCTTTGTGGCTTATTTTCCGACCGTGTTAATCTAACAAAGATAGATATAATAGTAGATGATCCTAGTGCGATTTTTACCTGGGCATTTGAAGTTGAAAGGATAAATCCCAATACTGGTGCAACGGAGATTACTTCGGTCGGTGAGGTATGTTGATGTCGATAAAACAGTGTTTTATCGTGTAATGCCATGCTATTACTAAAAGCCTGCCCTTTTCTATAAGAATAATAGTAAATAGGTTAGTAAAAATATTTTAAATACCAAAATCATTAGAAGTTTGCCAAAATCATCGATTTTAAATCATTTTTTTCTACAGCCGACATCCGACATGATAGTTGAATACCCTGAAAACGCAATTGTTGATAATGTTATTAAGGCGTGTGTTATCATGGATAAACCAGCTCGAGAAAGTGATATGCTTGTCACAGTCATATACATTGGATGTGGTAAGACGTTTTAAACGATACTCCTTTAATTTGAATCAGTTGTGGATGCGCCCCTCGAGGTTTTCCTCGGTTCCAAAGTCAAAATGTTTAGATTTTTTATTTGCATAATGTCTCAACTGCCTGCTAGGGCACAACAGATAGACCCACCCTCTCTTTATATAATTAATTTACATGACCGTGAGGCATATATGAGAGAATAAAATCATTACATGTTTAATTCGCCGGCAGATCCGACATGAGCTGTGGCGTGTGGTGGTGAACTCAAAGACTTGTAATCGTTAATTTGCGCTGGTTCGAATCTTGTTCTGATTTTTTTTCATAACCGATGGGCAGTTATTAACTTCTAAATAATATAATTTTTGGCAAGGATCATACAATGAAAATTTGACCGATATAGTATAGTATATTATAGTATAGTATAGTATATTAGGCATTTTTTCTTTTTTTTTTCATTTGTTTTACAGAACACCCTTGTGAACACGACCTAAATGAAATTGATCAGCTTGTTGCTACACAAAAGATCAAATCCGGCGAGACAGTAATGAATAGCGTGTATCCTGTTGATCTCAACACATTGAAGGAGAACGGTGAAATCTGCTTGCAAACCGTCCTTACTCAACCAATTGAGATCAAGCATTTTGTCTTTAATGTTATCAGTGAGGATAAATCAGATTTCTCGTTGTCTTATTACATCAGGGGTGAAGGTCTTAGAAATGTCAATAAGACGTTTCAATTGAATGCTGAAACCAGAAAAACTCAGGTAAGAGTTGAATGTGCGAATTCATCATTCCTATTTCAAAATGGATGATAAGTGGATATTTGATTATGAAACTGAAAACGTCATACATGCCACCTGTTCTTTGTTCTTTGCAGTTTTGTATCTTTATTGATTAAATTAACAAAATCAGGGTAATTTTTGGTGTGAAAAAAAGACCAAAAACCAAACACAAACAAAAAATACAGGTTCAATATTTGAATTCTAACATCTTGCTACTTCACTGTCATTATGAAAATCGGATATTTTGTAGTCACATATTTCACACGAAACGAATACGGATAATTTGACCAATACAGAGGTTTAGTACTTTTGAATTCAACTGACTTTTCACGCATTTTTAAAATCAAATTTAGCTGACGAAGAACATGATAGTCGTAGAGGCTAAAACGTTTATTTCACCTGTTATAATTTCTGCAGGAGAATATGCTCTCATGACTTTAATCCTGATCTTCAATCTGTGATAACACTGGAGGTATGCATTACAGATTCAAATTCCTCCAGTGATTTTGCACTACAATGGCAGATATATGGATGCATAGGTGAGGCCGTGTCACTTTTTTCGAATGATATGTATCTTGAAACCATTTATCCTTTTTGTATCTGATATACCGTATTTTGCTGTATTTTACATCGAAACATAAATAAAATATGAAAAACGTAATATACATACATCAGCTTTTTAAATCAATTCAATAAAAGATGAATTGATGTCTGATGTTCATTGCAAACAATGCGTATTTAATGATATATAATACTTTCCCTGCAGAATTATTCACCACATCTGCAACAACAAGTCAAACAACAACTTGTAAGTTTGCTAAGTTTATATTGTTACCCTATAGAACTATGAACGAAAAACTATTCCAAATAACGTGTTATGCAAAGAAACCTGTTTAATTGGTTTCCCAAATATCTGAATGATACACTTCCCTGGCTGTCAGTTTAAAACATGACGTAGTTAATTAAATCCCGATGTTCCAATTGAAAATACATACATCGGCAAGGCGAATTTGTCATATTCTCACAAATTTTTGTGTTTTTTTCTTTTCACGTTACAAACACCAACAGTGCCTACAACAACGACTGGTAAGTAGATTGGATATTAATTGATCGAAAAACGTTTTAAGCCTGTACAGGAAAGCTGTTGTTAGACAACATGAACGTCCTCAATTCTTTTAAGGTTTAGCCAATTATTTTATGAAAACTGTGATAGAGGTTGAAAAACCGAGGAAAAACTTAATTTCATGAATCTCGAGAAAGCACATGTTGTTTATTTACATCTTGATCCAATATCAATAAACTGACATCAGTGTTTTCAAACGCCCTCGCGTCTAGTAGGATTGATTAATTTTTCCTTTGGGTGGGTGTCATTTTCTTGTTTATATTGATTATATAAGTTTAAAATGCGCATTACTAGTTGATCGACAATAAGACAAATCAATGCCCACGCACCCAGCATTTTACGACAACGACTGGTGAGTTGATTGGATATTGAAAAAAGCAGTAAACAAAATAATGAAAGTCTCCACTTGAAATTCCATAAGGGTGTGCGAGTAGACACCGGATGTCGTCACGCCGATGCGCACATTTTTGAATACTCAGTAAATATGTACGCTAAACGATGTGCACATCGGCATGACGTCAAATGACAACATCTCAGGTCTTCCCGTAAAGTGCTCCACGTTTTTGTACTTTCTTTTTTGATGTGTATAGTGTTAGGCCTTTGTTTATGGCTAATGATAAATTGTAATTATCAGCGATAGTAAGTTCATCTTTTGTGAATAAAAATATACCAAGACAATTAACCTATACAAATTGTCTATTTTTCTTTTCAACTAATACATTTTCTGACACATACATGAAACGCAGCAGAGGTAACAAGTACCCCACCACCGACCACAACAGAAACAACCACGACTGGTAAGATATGACAGAACTTCACAAATTGCATTTGGGATAGTTTGATATATAAATGTGTGTTGTTGTAACGATTTGTTGATCGATGTCAGTCAATATTTAATTTTAGACTTGTGCATTTTTTGCGCTAATGTACATTGAATGAAAATCCCCCCAATTTGAAAATGCTTTGTGATATTTGTAATATACAATTAGTTTTAAAATAGGGTAATTATTAATTTGCCATTATTTACATTTGGATCACCATTATCATGTATCGGCTGAAAACGACTTGACATGTAACCCTTGTTTTTTGTTTCTTTTCATGCGACAACCAGCTATCTTAGAGTACACGCATACAACTGAAACTACAACCTTTCC
Source organism: Amphiura filiformis (assembly GCF_039555335.1). Classification (NCBI taxonomy): domain Eukaryota; kingdom Metazoa; phylum Echinodermata; class Ophiuroidea; order Amphilepidida; family Amphiuridae; genus Amphiura; species Amphiura filiformis. Next base: position 62,175,221 of record NC_092631.1, on the reverse strand, counting down.
TATTTTTACAACTACGCGTGAGTATAAGATATTCATACGTCACACAACATAACGTACGAGATGAATAATGCTTCTATGTAATGGATGCGTGAACATGACTCTTTAAATATAATTTAGCAATCAATTTTATCGAATGTTTCTTTTCACTCTTATCAACCAAACTCTTTTTCTTTCTTTCTTTTTGCATTTCAATGAAAGCAGCAAAGGCAACAACTACTCCGCCAACTACTCCGACAGCAGCACCAACCACGACTGGTGAGATTTTGTTTTGTTTTTGTTTTTGTTTTGTATTTACAACAATTTTAGAGACATATTGGAGTGAACTCAAGAAAGAGTTTAACATGCAACACGTGTTTTTGTTTCTTTTCATGCGACAACCAGCCATCTTAGAGTACACGCATACAACTGAAACTACAACCTTCCCAATCTTTACAACTACGCGTGGGTATAATATATTTATGCGCCACACAACATAACTTGCGAGTTAATGATTTACTTCTGTAATGATTTTCCTGTTTAATATAATCCAGAATAATGCTTTTTTTAAATTTATTTTTATTTTTTATGACTGTTATCAACCAAACTCGTATTAATTCTTTTGTATTTGAATGAAAAGCAGCAGAGGCAACAACTACACCGCCAACTTCGACAGCAGCACCAACTACGACTGGTAAGATTTGTTATACAACAATTTTAGAGACAATTTGGAGTGGACTTATGGAATCGGATATTAACGTTTGCACAGGATTTTCTGTGGGAGCTGAGTGTACACAAGACATATCGAATTGCATTCTGAATACAAGGAATGTCCTTCTGGTATCAAATAATTTTGATTTTTTTTTAAATTCGCGATATACAAATTTTATGAGAAATTATTAATATTTGATATTTGTATTTTTTTTTTCACAAAAAGACATAAATTGTTTTGGTGCTTTGGGGAAAAAAATCTACAAAATGAAAGGTCAAAATTTGCCATTGATCTTCGGCACTGTTAAATATCAAAGATATCAATTTGTAATAATTTGCCATAAAACGTGTATTATATCGCAAATTTCAATTAAAATTATTTGATACCAGAAGGACATTTCAAACAGATATTCGTTATTCCGGCAATTACGGCCTTATGACATTTGCTATTATTTACCTGGCAGTTAAAATACACACGTACACCAGCATGAGAGCTTAGTAATAGGGATGCCCACTGTCCATACAGTTTCCACTAGAACGATTTTTCATTTACTGTGTGCGTGCACTCACACACGTATTGTCTATGGAGAAACTGATCGATACAAGAAATCCCAGGCCTGTTAAATGGCGTACATACTTGTTTTTGATCCAAATGTAGGCCTATATCAGGGTGTTTCAAGAAATTCCTGATTCCACCGGAAAACATTAACCAAACTTTTTCCTGATTGGTCAGTAAATAGAGAGGACCTTCCTCCATGCAGAGATCAACTTTTATAATGAAAAATTTAATGAGATGAGAACTACAACAGGTTGAAGTGACACCATTCCGTGCATCAGGTGTTCAAACGCAATTATTTCCGAATTTGGAGTGAATCAGACAAGCAAACTTACATAGTCATAAAATGTAACTATTTTTGAAGACAAAATGTACAGGATGTTAAGAAATTTAAGAATGTTTAAGCCTACCGCGACCCATCTCAAATCATGCACTTCTCACTACCATGTCCATTTCATATGCTATCCATCATGGCTTCCATGCACACACAGTGCATTGCTCAATGTATTAAAGATAACCTTTGAGTTGGAACAAATTTCTCAAAATTGGTAGTGATTAATATTACCAAACTTATGCCATGATGAAATATAATAATTTTTGAAGATAAAATGTGCTGACCGTAAAAGATTGAACAATGTTTAAGACTACCGCCATTCATTTGAAATAATGCACTTATTGTTCATCTCCTCTATGGAGATATTTTCCATGGCGGCCATCTATGATCATGCTTGCGGTTTCACCAAACAAACCATGGGTTTTGAGGTCTTATATTTTTTGTTGTATGTCAACAAAATCGATTAAATTTTCAGGATGATCTTATTTTCATGTTGTTATAAGCAAATATAATGTTCCAGATAACGCTAGTTAATAAATACATTAAGAAAAAGTACCTTAAAATTGCACTTTCTGTTAGTAATCCTTTTGGACTTTAACTTTTTAACATGTTCTAGCAGCCCTATATAAAACCGTAACACTCAAAAGGCCATATCTCTGGAATGAAACGTCCGATTAAGATTATTTAAACGCCAAAATGTTTCTTTCATCAATTCCCAGACAATAAGTCTGAATCAATTTAAAAGTACTTCAATTTTTAGTGGACATGCCTATTAGTAACATGAACGGTCTATTGCCATTTGGTCTAATACCATTTCGTCTCATTCCCGTTTAGTCTATATTCATTTGGTCTATTACCAGAAAGGCTAATTGCCACTTAGTCTAATAATTATATAGTCTAATGTCTATTTAGTCTTATATTGTTTGGTCTAATAACCGGTATGTCTACTAACCATATAGTCTAATAACCATTTGGTCTAATATTTCTTAAATAACCGTTTGGTCTAATAACCGTTTGGTCTAATAACCATTAGGTCTAATACTCGTATTGTCTAATAACCAGTTAGTCTAATATAATTTTGTCTATTAATTAATAAACTAAATGCTTGTAAGACTAAAATGGTTTGTAGACCAAATGGGTAATAGACCAAATGGCTATTAGACCTATTGGTTATAGACCAAATGGGTATTAGACTAAATGGTTGTTAGACTAAATGGTTTTAGACTTAATGGTTATTAGACTAAATGGTTATCGGACCAAATGGTTATCGGACCAAATGATTATAGGACCAAATGATTATTGGACGTAGTGGATATAGACCTAATGGGTTTAGACGAAATGGATGTAGACGAAATGGATATTAGACCAAATGGTATTAGACCAAATGGCAAATCCCCATATGAACACCCCGCATCATTGATGGTTAAACACTGTTTTGTCAGATGTGTGCGTTGTTTTGTGTGTGTTGTCATACGACCACAAAATCTTTTTTTCGAGTGGACATAATGCCACTGTAATGTGTTTCCTTGTTTGAAAATTGTCAGATTAATTTCATCTTTAGAAAACAGTTGATTTTATATGGTGAAAGGGACAGTAAGTTCAATATACCAAGACAACTAAAACAATTTTGACTTTATGGCTTTTCTTTTTAACCACAACCGAAAACATTTTCTGACACATGCATGAAAAGCAACAGCGGTAACAAGGACCCCATTATATTATATTTTGGATCGTTTGAGATATAAATGTGTGTCTTTGTAACAACTTGTAGACTTCTGTAATTCTTGTGCTAATGCACATTGAATAAAAAATTAGCAAAATGCTCACCGTTATCATCTATCTGCTTAAAATGAATTAACATGTATCACGTGTTTTTTTTTCAGCTATCTTAGAGTACACGCATACAACTGAAACTACAACCTTTCCCATTTTTACAACTACGCGTGAGTATAACATATTCATACGTCGCATAACATAACTTGAGAAATAATGAATAACTTCTCTAAGGTATTTCATGTTTGATCTAATCCCGAATAATGCTAATGCTTCTATGCAACGAATGCGTTACATATACTGTATTAAATGTTTCCTTTAACTCTTAATAATTAAACTCGTATTAATTATTTTGCATTTGAATGAAAGCAGCAGAGGGAACAACTACTCCGTTAACTTCGACAGCAACACCAACCACGACTGGTAAGATTGTTTTTGTATTTACAACACTTTTAAAGACAAATTGGAGTGGACTTAACGTACTTTTGGCGCTCAAATTGTGGTCATTGTAAAAATTGACCCCCCCCCATTAAAAATATTTAAAAGAAAAAGAAAAAAACCAATAATGACTATATTTTATGATTCCAAATGACCGCAAAATTTGAATGCATATAGGAGTGCGAATACACGGGGAGTGGAGATGGTTTTCAAGCAGTGTTTGTATATGCGCACAAACTCTTTCAGTATAAGTACACTCTGAAACAAAGCCCTCATTAATACGCCTTTATCTGTAATATTCGTTTTCTTTCGATTTGTTCTGGTTTAAATGAAGCACATCCAACCAAACGACAAGTAACTTTTATACAAACTAATATAATATTTTTTTTCTTTACACAATAGCTGCTGCAACGACTACTCCACCTAGAACCACATTACCAACTACATCACATACGACAGTACATTCTACAACAATGCACTACTGTGAGGAAGACCTTAACAGCATATTTAATCTCATCATATCTCGCACGGCAAATGGAACCGAATTCAATGGCACATACTTCCCGATTGAATCGATTGATCCATATAATCCCTATCCTTTGAGTACAGTGCTTACACAACCAACCAAGTTGAAAAAATTGGAAATAACGGGAAGCGGGTTTGAGTCAACGGATAGTGATCAATATATTGTTGAAGTGCGCTTTCTCAATCCAATATCTGCTGAAGAAGAGAGTAGTTTATTTAGCGGGGTATGTGATATTTGAAACTTAAATCCATGTCATAACTTTGTAATATTATTCACGCAAAAAAGTATACATTTTTTAAAGGAGTTTATATAAAGTCTGCACAAAAAGTAACTCAGCTGTTATATATACGCCTATAGATTCAGAACTAATAATTGTTTTCACAATATTTCAACATAGAGAAAATGTTGTTCAATATTAACAACACAGTAGTACTTTTACAGAAAAATACCGAAATTTAAAAGTTGCAGTTAACAGCGATCAATGGTTATAATGCCAGCTGTAAACACGTAAAGCCCGCCATTATCTTCGCGCTTACTTCAAATCAATACAAATAACTGCAACTTTTAAACTGGGGTATCTTTCTTTCAAAACACTGCTGTATTGTCAATATTGAACAAAATTGGACAAATGGGGTATCAAAATGCGCGTAAATAAATCATCCTTCTCTCTATGTTGAAATATTGTGAAAAGAATTATTAGTTCTGAATCTATAGGCGTATTTATAAGCAAATGAGCAAATCACTGAATGGGTCTTTAATATTGCCAACATTTTGGTAAAAATTGAAAACCAAAATTAGAGTAAATGGCCATAGTTTAGCTTACTGTGGCGTTTTTATCATTATTATAGTCATGGTGTCGATTACTTAACTTAACTAACATACAAACTTGAGGGCTATCTAATGGGATGATAGCTGAGCGATCGTTATGAGAGGCTTAACCTGAACAACAACATGTGATGAATCTACATATTTAAATAAAATTTATATTGTATTAAGAATTGAAATTAAAATATCATTATTGCAGCCAATATAATTTTGCTAATTCAGATTAGGGTTTTATTCCCCATGCGTCTGTAGCATCATAGCACTGTACATTTACTGTTCAACATTTCGCAAACGGCAAGTAATCATATTGCGAGTTCAGAATCTCTTGTGAGGATCGATGGGAATTTAACCAGCAGAACGTTTTGCCATAATAAGTTAAGCAACAGTCATGGTAGTTGAAATACCTTATGAACATTGAAAATTTTGAGTATATTTTAATTCTTGTATTACTTGTTTGTAATTGCAGACTGTTGGTGATATCAATGATTGGATTGCAAATAATGTAAACAGTGTCATAGGCAATGTTATTACAATTATAATAACGCCCAAATCATTTGTAAATGATCCAGGAACAGACAGCCGACTTGACATCACATTTTTCGGATGTGGTATGTTTTAACTACAATGTATTTATCACTGTAACTATTGTTTCAAAAATTGGTTGAATGTATTTCATAATGTTAAACTCATATAATGTTTAATAATATTTAAGTACTTTCTTGTAAAAAATACCTTGCCATGTCCAGTTGATACATGTAAGCCTTGAAGCTGGAAGATTCTATTGGCACTGGATCCCATGGAATATAATGCAGTTTTATTTTGTTTTCGTCTCCTTTTAGAACACCTCTGTGAGGACAATCTGAGGGCAGTGTATGATCTATTTGCTACGGAATCAATTAATGGCATATCTACCCTGCATCCCGGAGAATTCTATTACGAGTTCGCTGGAAAACAAAAAAGCGAATTAGACATCAAGATTAACAGTCTACTTTCAATTCCAATAATCTTGGATTCAATTGTGGTAGAAAGTAGTGAGAAAACAACTGCTATTACATTCGCATTATCATTTGAACAACTTGACCCCATGACAGGAGATGTGGAACAAAGAACTGTTGATAAGGTAAACAATAATAACACACGTAAGGTCTACTAAGAGAGATAGAATAAGAATTAATGTTTTATGTAATAATATATCACTATTATACAACTAAATCTGAATTGAAGATCCAGTTTTAAAGGTTTCTCTATTTCACTTTCAATCAAATGTTGTGTCACTTTTTTTCTGAATGTGTTCAAACCGCAGACATTCACTGGTGAGAGTAGCGTGCTTGATCCAAAACCTGAGTACGTCATAGAGATAACGCTGGACATCATTGACATAGATCCTTGGCCCACTGATAGTCTGAACATTCTCAGTGAAATACTATGGATGCGTGGGTAATTTATTTCAAAATATTACTAATATAAAATGTTTGAGCGAAAGAGTGTCATATCGATTTCATTAGAATAAGTGAGTAAATGGGTGATTGTACTATTCAGTGTAAACATTTAATGATTATTCATTATTGAAAACCCATTTTTAAAACATCACCACATTCGTTGGGCCCGCTGTTTGATGAATGAATGAATCAATCAGATGAAGGTAATAAAGTTAGTAAGCTAATTTATGATAAAAATAGTGAATACCACATACAACATAAATATAAAGTACGATATTTAGTATATCAATAAGGTAAGTATTGAACAATAGTGTGTGAATAGGTAGCATACGTATTCAATGATTTTGAAAAGCATAACTAGAGTCTAACATTCAATTTTGTTCTTCCTTCAGCACCACAAATTCCAGTACCAACGACTACGCCCACGCCTACTCCGATAATATGTAAGTTGATAAGCACGTTTTTAAGTATAACAACAAAATTGCATCAATATTTAAAAAATGGATGCCCCTACCCACGCACTCCACCCCCCACCCCCACACACACACACCCCACACGAGAAAAAAATCTTCTTGGGACAGAAATAACAAACTGGACAATCATATTTTGTGTAACTTTTTGTTGAAATTTGTTTTCATTTGGGGTCAGTTTTTGCAAGTGGTACCGGACATCTTCGAACAACATCCCTTACAATTTGACCTTCCTAATGATAGTGTAAAGTGTGACGCCTTCACAATTCTGGTCCATTTCCCCTTACTATGGTCTTGATTCAAATACGTGACCTTCATACATTCATAAAAATTGTATTGAGTCAACCTTTGGCACATAAGTTTTTCTAAATAATACTTTTCTATATAATTCAAAGCCACTACTTCAACACCGTGGATTACAACTCCCGCACCACCTTGCAACGATGTTTTGAATGAGATTGTTATGATCAATGCAACTGCTGAAAATGGCGACACGAATGGTATCGATACTTTCACCCCCGTTGTATCGAACGACACAGAAGGTAGGTGGCATTTTCATATAGTTATTTCATATTTTGAATACTTACAGAACACCTGAATGACCAACTAGGCATGTATATATTTGTACACCTTTTAACATGTGGTTAAGGCGATATCTGAACTACTGATTAACACGTTGTCAGATGCAGGTTCGGTTCGTGATCATTGGGTAACATACAGCTTCGTAGTAACTGTCTATCTCCGCCACCGTTAAAGCCAATGACTAACACCGTCGTTTGCTTCTTTTTTCTTGTTCTTTTTGTGTTTCCAAATGCAGGAGAGAGATGCTATTCAGCCGTGTTTATTCCACTCATTAATTTAGAAAAAGTGGTGTTTAGAGTACTAGACACAGATTTAATAGCTAACCAGTTTGTGGCGTCGGTACAAGCAAGTACCCTAGGAACTATGGGGTTCAATAATATCCTGCCGTCTTTTCCAAATGTAAGTAAATCAATCATTATGTAATTACGCTTAGTTTTAAAAGAACCTACTTAGTAAGTGCGGTTGAGCCTTATCGCCTTGGTACATTTTGATCACATACAAATAATGCAAAAAGAAGCAAAAATAGAATAGGTTATTATTACATTTGCAATTAAGACTTTATATTAACGTAATTTCATGCATTTATAAGCCCTCTCATTTTCAATTTTCAGAACTTTTTTGAAGGTGGCGAAGCAAACACTTACGTGTTTTCAGTGTCACAATATCATGAATATGAGCAAATTATTGGATTGCAAATTTGCATACTACAACTTGATGTGTCTCCAGAAAGAGATCCGACATTCCATATGACTTTCTACGGGTGTGCACAAGGTAGGCGCGAAGTAAACCTTGTCAATATTCGTTATTGTGTGATGCTCATTACATGATGACTGTAACTGGTGAATAAAACTAGACGAAATGATTAACATATATCATTGTAAGTGACCTTTGTCGTCCATCTATAAAACTAACTATCAAACAAATTTGATGACATATATGTATCGTTATATTTCTATTTCAGAGTGTATGATGACAACTCTTACGGCAGGTAATTGAATTGCAATTTCTTTGTATTTCTTTTGACCTTCCATAGGCCAAACTTGAAAACTATTTTTTATAGACGGGGTAGCCAAGGCAAATGCACTATAAAGCATCCATGCATTTAAAATAGCTGGTTAAGTATGTCTACTATTCTGGCAACAATATAATCCAAGTCGCATAATCCAGATAATAAAAATGATAATTTAATAATAATAATAATAATAATAATAATAATAATAATAATAATAATAATGATAACAAAAAAAAAGAAGAAAAAACCGACCAAAAACCTACAAACCAGAAGGTATATATGTTATTTATTGTAATCAACTATGACACGTGCTTTACATTTTTGTGTCCTTTAAAAGATATTTTGGTCCTTGATATGGTGAATGTAATAAGTGGAACTGCAATATCAAGATTGCATGGTTGTTAAAATTATAATGACAACAAATCAAGATCCTTGCGAAAATTGATAATAAAATAACATAAAACAAATTCCAACGAAATAATTTGGTCACTTACAATACATTGCTTTTAATAATATTTTCCTATAGTTGAACATACAACACCAACGGTACCTACAAGACCGGAAGGTAAGACATTTATTTTAAATTAACTCAAATTATCTAAAAAATATTTTTTCATTTATCGAGGCGATATATGTATATCATGGTGAAATAAAAATAAATAAATAAATAAAAATAAAAAGGTGCAACCATTGTATAGTAAAAGAAATACGGTACTAGGTCGTGTTATTTTTAAAACAGGGGTAAAATGACTAAATCCTTTGACTCCCAAATTTATAGTCCCAGAATTAAATCCACTTACAAAGATGAATTAACAATATATTGAAACATGTTAGGAGAAGAAAAAGGCGTATTAGGTAGATATATAATTTTCAGAATTGATTGAATACACATAGTTGTGAGAAAAATGTATCAAATGAGGGATATTCTGTCTTTAACTGTTATATCGAGAAGTGCAAGGTGGATATAAAATGGTGAAGAATTTAGAATGCCTAGTTACATTACAAAATCCAAAAGTGTAACATAAATACAAGAAAATTTTTTTCACTGTTTATGGTTGTCGTATAAATAAGTTTCAGTGATAATATTCCTTAAAAATCAAAATGATCATTCATAGACACCAGTTCCATGTCATTTGAAGTCATAAAAGAATGACTCAAATAATTTATTTCCCTAACGTTTACTCAAATTTGAAATCCGTTGATATTAAAAAATGAAGTTATAAATCATCAGTGATGTACTACCTTTTGGCTTCTACTTTTAAAAGCATGTAAGCTACGTTGATACCGATGCCACCAATAAAACTTCGAAATCAAGATTCTATGTTTTTGTCCAAAGTCGTCACAAAATTGTCAATGGGTGTATGCCCCTTATAATGACAGTAAATCATGATCCATGAGAGAACTCTCGATACAGAAATGACAATCAAATGTTTCAGCCACTTACAATACATTGCTTTTAATAATATTTTCTATAGTTGAACAGACAACACCAACGGTACCTACAAGATCGGAAGGTAAGACATTTATTTTATTCAATTAATATATTAAGCCTAATCCAAGTACTCTACATTTTGTGTGGACTTGTATAGGGGAACCAGTGTAAAGGAAATACGGTATTAGGCCGGCAATTTGAAAACGGGAAATTACTCCCAAGTGTATAGTTCCAGTTAGGTTCCAATAAAGGATTAACATATTAAGCAGTTACGCATGACATATTTATAAATAATTGAAGGAGATGAAAACTGTTTTTCTTTTCGTTCCTTTAAAAGGATACCATGCGAGAACAGTGCAAGCGCATTTAACATAAAGTCTGCACAAAAAGTAACTCAGCTGTTATAAATACGCCTATAGATTCAGAACTAACACATATATCAACATAAAAAAGAAGGATGATTTATTTACGCGCATTTTGATACCCCATTTGTCAATTTTGTTCAATATTGACAATACAGCAGTGTTTTGAAAGAAAAATATCCCAATTTAAACTTGCAGTTTTTTGTATTTATTTTAAGTAAGCGCGAAGATAATGGCGGGCTTTGCGTGTTTACAGTGCTGGCATTATAACCATTGATCGCTGTAAACTGCAACTTTTTAAATTCGGGTATTTTTCTGTAAAAGCACTACTGGGTTGTTAATATTGAACGACATTTGACGAATGGGGTATCAAAATGCGTGTAAATAAATCAGGATTGTGAAAACAATGCTGAATCTATAGCGCATTTAACATATTATGCAGACTTAATGTTACACGGTTAAATAAGATTGAAATCAAAATAGATGGAAAATACCTTTTGTGGTCATATTGGTTTCCGGGTGACCTTGTTATAATTAGCTAACGTTTTGGTAATCAAGAAGCTATTCCTAGAATTTATTAACACATAATGATGATTTGGTAAATAAGAAAGTTATGGCGAATGAAAAAAATTAGAACTCTAATAATATCAACATGCTATTTTTGTTAAAACCAATAATGTATACGTTGTAAAACAGTCTCTGTCAATTACCATATCTTGGTTTTACTTATAATTATTTCTCAGCAGTTGAGAAGACCGCTGGTATTTCATTAAACTCCTTTACGTAACAGCACAAACATAATCTTAAATTAAACGATGTCAAATATGACATTACGTGGGTGGGTCAGTATGTAATGAGAGTTGACCTGTAAACCCAATATGGATTATTTTCATGGATATTCTCTATCATCGCATAAACACTGTACCACTGTCTTTCAAACGGCATTATGTAATCACACACTTGATTACGTAACAGTATTATCATAAAATCAATAGACTAGGGACACTGCCAAATCACGCAAAAAGGCAGGTTTTTAAAATTGCAGCAAAGGCATAAGTACATATTGCGTATGGCTAAATTTTAGGCAGGAATAAAAACTAGGTCCTGGGTCTACCTTTGGTAAAATATGAGACTTATTAAACTTAGGTGCAAATGGGACGCCCTTGAACTTCAATAACTGTAGGACTTAAAGAGAGTTTTGGAATTAAATCTAATACTGGAACTTATTTTTTGCAACTATTACTACGTTGAAAATCCACTTATACGGATCAATACTTGCTGTTTGATTTAAAAATTCCATCTACTGAAGAGGCTAAGTTGGAAGAACGCAATCATCTCAAATCTGAGATAGGTACTTGTTTGTACCAGAAACAAAGTACAAAGTGCAAAGTCTCTGACAGTGAGGATTCAAACGCATGTTCAAATGCATCAGCACCAAAGACCCAGTTATATAGGTTTGAATGACTTACATGCACCTCAAATTTGCCAATCATACATTTGACATGTTTGAGGATAAGTGCTTGTGCCCGATAGAGAAATTAAGTGGTTTGAAAGAGGGGTCAAGGTGGTCATATAAGTCAATCCGGAGGAACCTTCGCTAACAATGGAGGGGGACTTCGCCACAACCTTTCAATCCAGAAACTACCCCAACGACTCTCCTGTGACGTCATACCATCAAGTGTGTCACAGGTATAATAGTCCAGTGCCTTATCAGCCAGCCTGATGATGGGTCTTGGATGAGACGCGATACTGTTGCTATCAAAACTAGTAAGTGCAGGTGAACAAATGTATTACTCATTTTATTAATCCATGTGGTTATAAGTCGACTCTCATTTCATACTGACCGACCCACGTACTCAATTGAAATGATATAATTATAATTCAAATTCAATTCAATGTTATATACAAAAACGTAACATTAATCCCATATGTTTATCTCAAAAACACCATTATTTTGTCTGTTCTCAGTCCATGTTCTAAAACCAAACTCAAAGACACATTCATTTATTTTAAATGTTTTTTTAACAACAGGGTTGGCAACACCTCCTTGCATAGAAGTCCTACACTCCAACGTCAATCTTATCAAAAGATCTACCAATGGCGGACCTGTTGATAACCCAAACGAATTTACGGCAAACTTTACGAAGAATCCATTTGGAACAGTCACTTTTACAACAACATTTAAAGGTCCCTCGTCGGTGACAGATGTTGAAATCACATCAGATTCATTTGATGAAAAAGATATCTGGAACATTGAAGTTGAGGATTCTATCGGCATTATTCACAATAAGTCCGGGGTAAGTTAACGACGGCTCGATATTTTTTAATGTATATCAAAAGTAGACTACTCTGTGCAAGCTTATTTGGAGTGGTGTTCTGAACTTATGTTAAGACATGTTTTCATGTTCAATTGAATCATCTTTAACCTTAAAAAGTAAAGCCATTGGATCTTTAATGTAATATCAGGACTCTAATCAAGAATGGATCATATTGGACATATTTCTTTAACATCTTTTAGACCGTGGACAAGATCAAAGATTGGCTGCAAGAAAATAATATTAATGACGTAGTAACAATAGGTTTGACCAAAATGAACGACGCCGATGATGACAAACAGAACGAAATCTACGACGTGAAATATTACGGTTGTGGTATGTTTGATCTTTCTAATTTGCGATACCTTCCACCAATTGGTTGATTTGGTCAATCTTAAACCTCTAAGAAACTAGGCGTGTAAAATCTTAGACGTCTAAGATTTATTGGTCAATAATTTGATACAAAATAGATTAGCATTTCTTTGCCACAAAATGTTAGCTTTTACTGTCAGATATAACCCCTTTTATTTTGGAGCCGAACAACTAAAGGCAAAGTAAAGAAATTGGAATTTACTACTACCTGCGCCGATGTCGCCAATACATTTCACTTTTTCTTTTCGGTCGTGTTATGATACGATCCTGTCTTGTGTAGATCATGGTCTCGTACTCAATCAATCACACGTGCTTTGGTTTCTACGCAACAACGAGTATATCGCGTAACTCGCTATGAGTGTAGTATTCGGCGTAGTAGAGCTACAACCGTCATACTACGACCACTTCTTAATAGATGATAATATTAATCGGTTGTTGTTACTCAGTGATTCCAAACTTACGCCCGCGTAATTCACAAAAGCACATGTAAATCACGAAATACGCAAAGCGCAGTTCGCATTAAGTGCTGCTCCCAGCTATTTGTAAACCATGTTATATCATTACACGATGTTACGAGTCCCGCCTATACAAGCTGATCATGATTGTAATGTCATCGAATTAGGAACCAAATTGTGATTACATTTACTTACCTATTATTTATGTATTTATTTAAAATTAACTGCTACTCAATTCAAAAGTTAATTTTACCTTTATGTGTCTTTGTTTCTCACTTTATCATTAGTTGAAGTGACCACGGCAATAATACCAATGTTACCGACAACCCAAGAAGAAGGTATAATTCGAGGCCATTGAAAATGTTCTTCCTCAATCCTCATTCCTTACAAATCGGATTGTTAAAGTCAATAATGCGCTAGTAGTAGAAAGTGTCAGTCAATTACAAGATTTTATTTTTTATTTTTTGTGCTTCGTTAAACTGCTTTTTGCTATAGCACGTAAATAACCTGACATGTAATCATACGTGCAATATGATATTATTGAAATGATTATTGTAATTAATGATATTACATACAAAAATGTCAACACTCCCATGTGTTATCGTAAAAAAACACTAATATTTGTTAGATATTTGTAAATTCTCAATCGATGTTTCAAACCCAAACTTAAGCAGACATTTATTCATTTAAATTGGTTTGTTTAGCAACAGGGTTGGCAACACCTTGCAACGAAGTCCTACACTCCATCGTCGATCGTGTCAAGTCACAAACTACCAATGGCGAACCTGTTAAAAACCCAAATGAATTTACAGCTAACTTTACGGAAAATACCATCGGAACAGTTACTTTTACAACAACATTTAAAGGTCCCTTGTCGGTGACAGATGTACAAATCACATCAGATTCATTTGATGAAAGAGATATTTGGAATATTGAAATTGAGGATTCTATCGGCATTATTCACAATAAGTCCGGGGTAAGTTGAAGACGGCTCGATATTGTTTATGTCCTGCGTACATGCACGAGTTACTAGGTATATCAAAACAAGGCTAATAATTATGTGCAAACTTATTTCGAATGGTGTTCTGAAATTATGACAGTTTGTTAAGACAGTTTTGTCTTCATTTTTAATTGAATCATTTTTATGTTTAAAAGGTAATATCAAGACTCCAATCGAGCATTGATCACGTTAAACACATTTCTTTACAATATTTTAGACCATTGACGAGATCAAAGATTGGCTACAGGAGAACATGATCGACGACGTAGTCAAAATAGGTTTGACCAAAATGAACGACGCCAATGACGACAAACAGAACGAAATCTACGACGTAAAATATTACGGCTGTGGTATGTTTTAGTAGGCCAACGTTTTATACGTAACCTTCATAGAACCTCAAAAAAAAATCACGTAACCTAGGACGTAAACTATTGGATATTGAATCGATGACGAGCACCAGATCTGTGAATCTCTTCATCATTTAAGATACTTAGAACTCTTTCACTACTCATTTATTTGATTAATTCTTTAAGGTCCTGGTAATTAGTACTGGTAACGAATAAACAAGTTAAGGCAATAGCTTGCTCTTGGTAACAGGAAAAAAGCATCTTTAGCTATTCAATGAGTGTCAATTAAAACGAAACTAAAAATTGCCTGTTAAAACTCCAGATAAAAATATGATAATGCAGAGTGCGCCGACAAGGGAATTGAACCCCGAACTTCTGTGTGCGAGACAGATAGGCAAAGACTAGACTAGGCTCTCTTTTACAAATGGTGCTGAAACCAGTAGCTAATGGGTGTGTAACACATATCAGTGATGTCACATATATAATGACCTCACAAAAAGTAACCTAGCCGTCATAAAAACTGGTAAAACTTAACAAACATTTATCGAAAACACCAGGAAAACGACAATGTAATTCCGGAAATTATTTAAAAAAAACACATTTGTTAGTATTTTGGTCTACTTAGTGTAAGATTGAAGGTGACAATTGATCATTCTCATTTTTGCAGTAAATTGAATTCAGTACAAAGATAATAGAGGGGAGGGTTATATACTAGTACCACATTACCTGCGTTTTATTATAACCGTTGATCAATGCAATATTCCAATGTTTTTTCTTCAAAAACACTGCTGTGGTTTTTTTTAATACGATTAATAGTTCTGTTTCTATAGGCATATTTATAACGGCTGGGATACGTTTTGTGTTGTCTTTATATTATAACACAGCATACACTGGAAGACTGGATCAAATAATGATGATTTGTGACGTGCCATGTCAAAAGGAGACACTTTTGGGCAGGTTATCAATTTTAAAGCTTTTACATATTTTAAATATAGAGATATTTTGCTCCACAACGCCGTTTCCCCAATGAAATAGGACATTCCTAATTCCTAAGAACAAACAGACACCGATATGTTCTTGATAATAACGGAAACAATGAATAAATTTATATTTCGACAGTTCAAATGTCTACAACAAAGGCGTCACCTTCGGCAACATCACCTGGAACGACACCTTTTGGTAAGTTGTATTTTCTCATTTTTTTGTGTTTACACATTTGGTCCCTCAAACTGTGTCATTTGATTCGCGGGAATATTTTTAAAAGAATATTCTTAATATCTCTATATAAATTGTCAATGACCCTGACATGCCTAATGAAAATAAGCCGTCATTTGAAGGCTCTCTTGGATTATCAAAAAGTGTAGTCCAGCAGTCTTATCAAACTAATATCAGTGTAAAATCAATACAAGAACGTTATTAACTATGGTATTACTACGATAAAATAACTTTATAGAATTTTCTTTCTCTTTCTCATCACATTCAAATACTTGACATGTAATGATGCGTACAATATGAAATTAGTTTATTGAAATGGTTATTGAAATTCATGATATTACATACAAAAATGTCAATACTCCCGTGTGCTATCTTTGTGAGCCACAGTCCCCACGGGTGAAACGACGATTATTTTCCGTATTTGTACAATAACTTGCCTATTATTATAGTAATATGTTATACTTTTCAATTAAACTGCAGTTCCACGAGAAGAAACCTGTCAGCCTCAAACAATGGAACGTTCCATTTCAATTCCTGATTGCATCAACTATTTCATTATCAGCTACGAAATATGCAGAGGACAATGCGAGTCACATTCAATCTTTCAACTCGTGGGTGATCTTCAGGCTATACTAGGCGACGTTTGTGAATGTTGCAAGCCTGCTGCAACAAGGACACAAACTGTGTCCATTACTTGCGATAGTGGTGTCCAAATGAGTTTCACTTATCAGTCTGTAACGCAGTGTAAATGTTTGTCATGTCCTGTTGAAAGCACCGAAGCCCCAGTAGAAAATGTTCTGTAGTGAATTGGTGTATTGTATTAGCCTTTCCTTTATAGCAAGTTAGATCATTCAAATTGTTTATCACCAATTAGAAAATATAATCATGGTCACTTAAATCTATTACAGTTTCGATAGATTTACATTTTATTTGAGGCTTATATCACCAATGAGGTTTGAAAACGACAAAAGCTATAAATAGATTTAGAATAATTAACTGATCTACGTGAGCTTACTTGCGGCTTCGAAATTTGAAGTTGTACTTCGTGTAGGTCCAGTTTTCTAAGCCTTCATGAGAACTTCGCTATCGGCAAGTATTAAGGACAAAATTTTTTTAAATAATAAATTAAAATTATTATAAGTAAATATTCAATATGAGACACTAAAATTAATAATAAATGCGAGGACCACAGGGGATACATTCCTGAGAGATATAATAATATATGAGCTCAGATTAACTGGCGCTTTAATAGAGGAGAGTAAAATCAGTACCTTTCGGAATCGAACCAGCACGTACTCTTGATTTCATGTCTTTGAGTTCACCACACGTCACAACAGCTCATGGCGGATCTTCAGGTGACTTATTTTAAAATAATGATTTTCATGTAATGATTTTAGGTTTATAGTGAAATCGGGATATATGCCGGGGAAATAAATAAAGTAAATTAATTAAACAATGGATGAATTTACTATTGTTTTGTTTCTAGAGGTTCAGTTTATGATGACAGATTATTATTTCGCCTCGCTCATTAACAGCTCATTGGTTAGAGGTCCTATGATCAATACCTCGTTAAAGTCACAGATTGCTATTGATTGTTTCCCCCGGTTGTTTCCCAGGAAAATGACAAGCGAGTAATATGAGGTGTAATCTGGGGTGTAATTTTTACTTTGGGCACACGAATCGCCTTACAATTAGGGTCTGATTCCCTTTAGGCCACCCAGGTCACCCTACAAATTAGGACCACATGTCATGAATTAGACCATAACTTTTCACATTTCGTGTTTCATTCTGCATGTTCTGGGTCTTTAAAGACAACCAATGTAGCTCAGTGTCAACACCCAGTATTATAAATTTTTTTTTCCATACAGCTCAATCTCCGTTAAATCAATATTCTATTATTGACACAGATAAAGAAAGTTTACATATGCATTGTGTTATAGGACTTGCACCTGGAACTTAACTGAATGGGCTAAATGTGTTCCTTTATACCTATAAAGTATAATTGTCATTCTCAAAATTAAATATATCTCAATTTTTACATTGGATTTCAAATTTTTGTAATTAAAAATGCAGTTTTGATATCCGCAGCAAGCTGCAAGGCCCCGCTAATTAGGCACTGCTTTTTGGTTTTATAAAGAAATCATCATATGGGGGTATAGAGCATATAAATCGTAAAACTAATGTGTAGAATATATCCAAACGCTGTGGTATCTCATATTGATAGTCATGGTATGCTTAGCCTGAGTCAAACATCTCGAACAAAATCGTGATGCGTAGCTGTTGAAAATGAACTTTGAACTGAAAATACACGGCAATTTTTTTGACACGAATATAGGGATGATATTATGTGTGTGAGGCTCCTAGCAAACACAGATATGTTTCTATGGGGTTATATAAAGATTATGAAAACATTTTTAAAAACCTCTTATATGAAAATGCACTACAACAGATTTTCAAAATATGTTCGTCGACAGATAATAACATGTTAATATGTTTTGAATTAAGTTTTCAACAATTAATATATACCCTTCATTTAACCCGACATTTAAACGTTTGCTGTAACGTTTTGTGTTTGCTGGGTTGTTTTGAACTCATTGGCCTTTAGTTATGGTTTACAAAGAAATCAAAATATAATATAATAGTTATAATCTCCATATTTAAACTATATTCTTTGTGTAATAATCCAATCACACTCGCTATTTCAATTGATGAGTAAAATGGGCAAAGTAGGCAAACACTTAAAGATATTATCTATATTTTCCCATTTAATATGAACTTGATGAACATGAAAATACATAAATTAATTTTTTTTGGACAAGTCAATTAAATTATATTATGATAAAACCAAATTTACTAAACACAAATGAAACCTCAATCACGGGCACGCTTGATGGGGAGTTAGATTAGTGAAATTTACATTGATTATTTAAATCGAAAAGAATTCGTCTTAATTATTTCACGTCGTTATGGTCAACTAATAAATAAAGTTTAGAAGGTTATAAAGGAAGGCATGTTTATAATGTATTGTTTCGTATTGTTTGGGTGAATCTATGTGTTAAATGTAGTTAATCTGTGGTTATTGTTTATTGATTTCTGTTATTGTAATGTCGATTATTTAGAGTATCGTATCTACTGACGGCATATTGCATAATGTAATTTATTTCAACTTAAACATTACTTGCCCAATGCATTGACGTGTATGTAGTTCTTTATTTGATTTTTTATATGTATTACTCACATAAAGAAAGCCCACACTTATATAACCCACACTACACCAAAATTTGATTGATAATGTCGTATGCAGAATCTTGTTAGCTCCAACACCAAATTTACTACCAAATGCTCTAAATTCACAGAGAGGTAAATGGCAGAGCGCGAACAATGACATAGCCCGAAACAACCGCTAGGTCATATCGATCGCATGGGTTTTAAATTAACAATTGAATAACACATGCACTTGGGATAGTCGACAGGGGCCATCTTGGGTATAAAGCAAGCTTGACCACATAATTGCCACGCTAAGTAATTTCGACCGCGGTGCATTGTTTTGATTTGCAACTTTTAAAAATGCACCAACTTTCATAATACTGGTATCACTCTTTGTCAATTTAGAGTGTTTGGTAGCAGCTTTGGTATCAAATTGGAGCTAACCAGATTATGCACACGACCGTATCAATCAAATTGTCATATATAACACGATCAGGTTTTGGTGTAGAACGGGTTACATATTAGTGCGGACTTTCTTTAAGTGAGTAGTTTATATCAAAAGTTGTTGGAATAAAGGTCATTTAAGTGGTAACGTATTTTAATACGTTACCAACTTGAATTGTTTTTGAACTATTAAAATAGTTCAAAAATAATTTTAAAAGGCAGTTGCTATTTTAATGTGAGACGCCGTTATGTCGGTTTCATGTAATGTGTTGCTTGCTTTTACTGTTGCCATTGACAAAGTATCTGTCACAAATGTTGTCATATTTATCTTCTCCATATTGATGCTGGTAATATCTGTTGCTGTCATAGTACTCTACTGCCTGTAAACACAATATCAAAGTTTGATTTGTCGCCCATATTTGCTTTAATTATGTTGTTCCTGGTTTACACTGTATAACATGTTTTGCCACTTTATTAACTGTACACATCAGAGATAATTCTGATGGTAATAACTGGAAGTTGGTAACACTAATATAAAACACGTAAGTTTCTTTTTTGTCTACATTAATTTTGATAAATCATGGTACATAATATTAAAGACACGCATTTAAAGCACAATTAAAGAGCACATATTGCTTGGTAAGCAAACGTCGGTTTTCCTGAAAATCATAATATTGAATTGTGTTGCGTTCTGAGCAATGTCGTAGCTATATTGAGCAAGTGGTATAGCTGTCTCGACGTTTTTAGAAGAGTAATAAAAATAGAAAGGTTAGAACGAAAGGAAAATAGGAAAAATAAGAAATAAACAGGTGAAATCCACCCAGATATTGTCAATAAGCACCCGACAGGTGATGTACAATGTGCCGAAGAAATCGTTCCTATTCTGTCTACATAGTCCAAGGTCGGATCCATGCATATGAAATCGAGGGATAACACGACTACTAATTTGATGATAGTAAAGTATGACCCTACGCAACTAATAATGTTCATCAAGTGTATATTATATTATTTTTTTTATTTTGTCTGCCTCTACATGACTACCCACTATTTCTTTCAGTTGAAACAACGTCTACGCCAGAAACTACAACACCTGGTAGGTATCACTTGTCAGGAATATTTAAATCATTTGTATAATGTACCGGTTTACAAGATCACATTAAAAAATTTGCTTCTAAATGGGCCAGGTTCCTTGCAAATGTGATTATGTCTGTCCAACATCAAAATGACAAAGGAATTGAATTGAATTGAAATTGAGATAATAATTGTTAGTAGTTACAATTAATGACAAACAAAATAATGTAATGCACATGGTGCAATTAATAATAATCATAGTAACTTGATTTGTAATAATTTATTTCCATCTTTTAGAAATCTGCCGTGACCAGATAGAAATATATGTAAAACAGAGTACTGAGTTCACAATTGACTTCAGCACACTTCAGAGTGAAACGCACGCATATCCATTTACATTTGAAATGGATGAAACACCAACTTTGAGTGGTGTTGAGGTTGTCGCCCCACCGGACTCGCCCCGACACATGGTTTGTGCGTATACATTCGCTGGTCGTGAACTTAATGGAGAAGTGATATTGAATCCAGAGCCAGTATGTACGGAAAACATGGTACGTTTCGGTATTGTATGCACTACTTTTTGCTTTGAAAAACCAATGTGCACCGGCTGTGTTCTGATATCCTGACGCTACTTATTTCTGTCAACAATTGTATGCTTCCATCGATTTCATGAGTCATTGTCCGCAACCACACATGTTACATGATAATTGTGAAGTGTGAGGTCAAAAGTCCTACAATGTCATGGGGGTCAACAATTACATAGGATTATGAGGGCACTTACACAATCATAATTATGCATTTGGGTACCGTGAAAATGTCCAGCAAATAACATAGCACGATGATGCCACTTGCACACTTATGTTGAAATTAGCCAGTGTCAATAGGGTGGTGATCACAGATCAAAAGTCAATATTTTGTTTGTTTTGTATGACACTGACTTCCATCAAAATGCGTAACTACCTCTCAATCTATGGAAACCGTAGCACAAACAATATGGAAATCGTAGCACATTAAGCTCTTTCTTTCTTTCTTTCTTTCTTTCTTTCTTTCTTTCTTTCTTTCTTTCTTTCTTTCTTTCTTTCTTTCTTTCTTTCTTTCTTTCTTTCTTTCTTTCTTTCTTTCTTTCTTTCTTTCTTTCTTTCTTTCTTTCTTTCTTCTATTTTATGTATGAAATATGTATCCATATCAAATATATATAATCAAGTTAAGTGTTAATTAATCTAGATAAGGACCATACCGTCGATGGAAGAAGGTGGTCAGCAAAATTCACTCATCGTTCACATTCCTATGATAAACTCATTCTCCCGATGCAGTAAAAAATTCACATTGTTTCTACCTAAAAAACAAAAACAAAAAACCATTATGAATAATTTCATTTGTTAATTTTTGACAATTTTTCCGCCCTTTTTTAAAATAATTCTTTTGGTCCCCTTCTTCTTCTGCCGCCCTTCCTTTTAGCAGCCCCCTACTTTTACCCCGCCCAAACCTCCCTAATATAGGCGCATGAGCATATTTATGGGTCGACTCCACCCTGACATTTTTTTAGTTAAGCCGTTAAAACATTGGAAGTATATGTGCTATATTAAAAGTTAGCCTAATTCAGCCTATAAGACCCAAACTTATAACCCATGGCCACATACATCTATATTCCATCTCTAGTGTCAAAATATCCAAGCAACCTGAATTAGTTCATTCAGCATAATTATATAAGTATAAATATTATTTTCAATCTAGAAACACTGTATTTTTAAAAATCAAAACACATTGAGTAAGTGTTTCTTGTCAAATAAACTTGACTTTTATTTGAATTATAATTTGAATTTTAATACAATTAATTAATCCATTATAGTTCAATCCATTTTGAATGTTATTGTACCAGTAGGCCTTTTTACTTTTGACTGCAAACTGCTATTAAACTAGAAACACTAATGAACTTGTTAAAAACTAATTGAGGTTTACTGTTGGATATTTTGAAATAGATTGAATCATCATTCATGAAAGCTTTTTAATATTTTTGCCAAAATCCGGACGATACTGTATAAATTTGAATTGGATATTTTAAATTTTCCATGATTTTTGACTCGGTTTTAGGAATATAAATATTTGATAATTTGTCATAAAATTTGTATTATATCTCGAATTTCAATTTTAAAAAATCAAAATTATTTGATATCAGAAGGACATTCATCGTATTCAGAATGCAATTCGATATATATGATGTACTCTCAGGTCCCAAGAAATACCGTGCAAACATTACTATCCGATTTCTTAATGGCTGTCCGCAGGCATTTGAAACATCACTTTTTGACCTAAAAATTAGGAAAAACTAGAAACATTGCAAATCCATGTTTTCATGAAAAAAAGAAATGTGTTTGTTATATACTGACAAAAATGGATGTGAAAATATTGATATCTTAGAAGTGCCACATGTCTTTGTTCTTAAGAGTGTGTTTCGGAAGCGTTTAATTCACAAAAGGTTTTGTATAATATAATCTAGAAACACTTGAAATGTTTAATGCCCACCATTGATGTTGGTATACCTAAAGGCAGTCAGGGACTTCATGTGAAACAAAATCACCGACCCCTTCTTCCGAGATTGTTTAAAATCGAGTGGTGGTCAGCTTGAATTTCCCTTTTAAACCAGATCTTTGCATGACACCGTAGCCGATGTGTGTATGTGTGCCTGTTTGTTTCTTTTTTTTCGTTTTCACCTATTTCTGATCATTATGATTAACTATAAAATGTACATTTAAAGCCATATTATAACATTTGCTCAGGAGAACGCCCTCCAAAAAATGATTAATTTCTGGTTTTTACACGATTGTAATATACTTAACTCAATAAAGATACTCTGCAAAAATCAAGTCTTTAGGAGCTGTAGTTTTGTCAAAATCCGAGATTTTGAATAAAACGACGGAACCGGCGGCGTTTTATTATTACGATGGAAATATTAGTCGAACACGTATGCACAGTACGTACACGGCGTGCGGGATACACTTACACACACACGCCGATGATCGTATCGTATTACAACCGCGGGACTAACAGTAAAAGCTAACATTATATGGAAAATAAAAACCAATCTATTTTTACAGAAATTTTATAATATGGCTTTAAGCAATATACGTTAACAAAACCATGCATTTCTTTGTTTTGCCCATAGTTTTTTGATGATTTGGTAGAAGACGTATATAAGATTGAAATAATTTTTGACGACTACGCAGAATTTAAGGATTCTGCTGAAATTCCTTTCGCAATTCTTGTGTATGGATGTTGTGAGTATATCTGTAATCGTAATATACATCTACATAGATCAGTAAAACTGTTATTAATACAAAGATTTTGACACCACCTTTAGAGGTCAACTAGTGGTGACTAGACTAAGAAAGGGAGAGATAGAGATGCAGAGAGGGAGAGAGATTAGGAGAGAAAGTCACACACAAGATGTATGATTGGGTGATTATTGAGATCATTTCAAATCGCCCTGTATTCAAGATTTCTTTATTATTCATGATGTAAAGGGTCAACTTTGTTTTGTCTCTATCATAATACATTATTAACTAAAATTAATGAGAACATTTAAAATATACATTTTCCAATTTAGCTTTTCATCGATTGGAGCTCCAATGAATTCGGTCTTGGTTAAGCAGATCATATTGTATTATAGGCCAGTCAAAATTAAGGGAAATAAAGAGTTAAGCAACTACTAATTGCAACAGAATCCATTTAGTCACCATTGATTTCAGAAAAGCTTATTAAACAATTAAAGCCTCAAAAGACCCGGAAAATCCAAGTCGTGACATATCAATGTATTGCTCTCATCATAAAGATTCAGAAAATGTATAGTTTGACCTGCCTCCGACATAAAGATCTTGAGCTATCAGGCAATAAGGTCAAAGGTCAAATTTTGGGGTCCACAGGTGTCCATAATTGAAAGATGTTCCAACATTATTATCAATTTATAAGCGCTCTTTTAGCAAAATGACAAAACAGGCGAAATTAGTCACTTTTTGCACAAGATTTTGCAATTTAAAGAGAATAGGCCGTTGCTCATTCTAGTGACGCTAGTGTATGGACAATATAAGTGTGCTTTTTCATTTAAAAGG
This sequence comes from Amphiura filiformis, assembly GCF_039555335.1. Lineage (NCBI taxonomy): Eukaryota > Metazoa > Echinodermata > Ophiuroidea > Amphilepidida > Amphiuridae > Amphiura > Amphiura filiformis. Next base: position 62,150,253 of record NC_092631.1, on the reverse strand, counting down.
ACATTTCGTGATCTACAGCATCCCCCCACACTTTTCTCAAAAAAAGTTGAGATTTTTATATCACTGGAAACCTCTGGCTACATAATGTTTATATACAAAAAAATTTTTGCAGGTTATTTTGTTTAGCAAAGATTACAACACATTGTCTATGGAGCAGTGTAATACACATAATCATGCATAACTCGCAAACGCAAAATCGGAATCGACTGAAATTTTGGTATTAAGCTTTTTTCGTGGATATGTACTGAAAAATGTCATAAAAAGAGGATGCTAGGATCACGAAATACTCCTTTAATGACATCAAATTTGACAAATACTGTAAGGAACACTTGAGGTTTTGACTTTTAAAACCTACATTTTGGTCAAAAAATTTGCTTGAATAGGTAGTTTTCAACAGATTTACCACATTCGCCTTGCTATAACAATGAATTGCGTTATCTGTTGATCTAGTGACGAAAAGTGTTTTTAGGGGGGAGTGTTAGCTTTTGTTTGATATAAAAATTGTGATTGGATGAAAGGAACACTTGATGTTTCGACATAAACCAATCAAAGAGGCCCATTTTCAGCTAGAAGCTCCACAGCTCCCACATTGCTATGCACTCAACTGAGTAGTGTAATCAAAGACTGTAGTGGAGACATTCACTGGTTGTTGTTATTTGCTTGGAAGCTCTAGGACGAAAATGTGTGCTCAGGTATATCGAAGTACTAGGTTGAAACTGTGCGCATGATGGTTTATAAGAGAATCGTCTTTGTATAGAAACCTTTCCATATGTTTTAATCCAATCGGTCTCAAATTGTTCCTTTGGTTAAAATAAATTAAATTGAGACCATTTGCAGTGTTTGGGATGTTTTGTTACATTATAGTAACATCACAAAATTGATCATGGTCAACAGGGCTCAATTGATTTGGATTATTTTTGACCATGTTACCAAGGTTACCATGTTTTTGTAAGCGGAGCAATCTGAGATGCTTTTTGAATTTTTGTCCCCGGTGGAATCCAAATTTTGATATTTGACCTTTCCCCCTATAAGAATTGTACATTGGTCAAACTATACTTTTTCTGAACCCTTATGACGAGAGGAATACATTGGTATGGTTTTAACAACACCGACCAATTCTAAAATAGCATCACATGCATGAGGGTCCATTTTGGAATTATTGCAAATTAGGCACTGTTCTACAACTTGGGTGATTTCATAATTTGACTAATGTAATGTAATATTTGTAGCGTTATACGTAATGTGCTACGATTTTTTACCAAGTACCATAACATTAGGCCTAGTATTGCTTTCATGAAAAGTTTATATGATCTTCTTTATTGACGAAGTTAAAATTAGATACAATGTCGTTATAGCATATAATTATATTGGTCGCTTTTTAATGTTTCTTGCAGACTATTGTGTTGAAAATATTCAACGGTATTTGGACGAGTACCAATTTACGAAAGACCTGACACAAGGGAACCCAATCGACTTACAGTACGACTTCACCACTGTAGAAAATGCGGAGGAAGTAGTTGTAGAAGCTACCATCTCGAAGTTAGAAATAGTTTTGGAACCTTCAGACATCACTTTTACCTTCAAAGTATGCTATGCCCGCGGTGTTAATGAGGATTTTAATGAATGTTACGACAACAAAAATGTAAGCAATTCCACTGTCCTATTCTATTTTGTGTTTAATGTTCATACAACCTGTTCATGAATGGCCAAGTGGTCCAAAAACGTGTAAGACAAACGTGCAAGGTTACACGTATAATCGTTTTTGATATAACGTATAACACGTTTTTTTTGGTCCACTTACCCATTCATAGCTGCTGCACATCGTCCGCGCTAGGTAAAGAATTATTTTGTATCGCCATCAACGCACGTGTCTTTATAAACTGCTCGCCGGCCGCTGAGAGTAGCTTTCATTATAATACAAGGTTATATTTGTACTCCTCGCTCGGTGAGCGATTGGTCATGTTGATTAAATACCAATCATTGGCTAAAAACCAATCGCTAATCGAGTAGAGATGCAGCTATGAATATATACAGGGTTAAACCTATTGTCACTGTATTGTTGAAGGTCTAGTCTTTCAATGGTCTGTAAACTCAGGGATAATAAATCAACACATTCCTCTGTTTCATATTAAGATGAATTTGTTTAATTCATAGTTATAATGAAAATATACTGATGGTGTAGATTCTTTTGATATGATTATATTCTCAAACAGTTGATTACATCACTTTTTTTGGTCAATTTAAAAAACCTTTTGGTGGAATTGCAGTTAAATATAATGTGTTGAAAGAATATGATAATCGTATTTTAGTGAATTGAACTTCCAGTCAGTGTATTGAAAACAAAAGCGTGACAACAAATCGAATTTTCTTGTGTTGGCAACGTTAAAGAGGGTAATGAGAATGCGCAGATCGTAAAATTAGTCATTTCATAAACGCCACATTCGTAATGGGGAAGAAATGTGTATTTTTTTATCATAACCGGTGGTGTGCTAAGCCTGATCTCGAACAAACTCGCCACGCATGGCTGTTGAAGAACTGGTGGATTGGCCTTACTATCATGGCAATTTTTGACACGAAGATACATTTTTGAGTTGTGACTTTTTCAACTATGAGGACCAAGAATCTGCAGTCAGGACAAGTATTTAAATGGAGATCCAGGATGGTTCAAGATTGGAAGAGAGCTGAGACAGGGCTGCATATTGTCACCAAACCTGTTTAACATTAATTCAGAAGACATCGTGAGAGAAGTTATGGACGTGAAAAACTTACTGGTGGAGTCAAATTTGTATCAGTATCACAAATCTACGCTATGCTATTGATACCACCCTAATATGCAGCAGTAGCCAGGAACTGCTGGCCCCTTTGAAATGCATCAAGAAAGCCAGTGAGGAGAAAGCGCTTCTTCTAAATGCCAAGAAGACTAAAGTAAAGGTCATTTATAGAAATGGAACTGGGGAGGACTTTTTGATAGGTGGTCAAACGATTGAGGAGGTTAAACAATTTGAATACCTGGGTTCAATGATAGACAACAAAGGTGATAGCACATCTGAGATCAAAAAAAAAAGGTTAGCTATGGCAAGGACTACAACTCAGAGTATATTAAAAAGATCTGGAAGAGTGGTTTATCAATCAACCTCAAGGTACGGTTACTTCGTGCAACTGTATTCTCAATTGATACATACCATGCATACGAATCCTGGGCAATGACAAAGAATGACAGGAAGAAGATAAAGGCATTTTAGATGTGGTGATGTGGTGCTATAAGAGGCTGTTGTCTTGTTGACACCTGGGTCTTGAATAATATTGGCACAGGCTCAAACATCAGAAAGTCCATCATTGAGTGGAAATTGCGCTACTTTGGCCACATTGTAAGAAAGGATGGTGGAGTTAAGAAGCAGATTCTTAAGGGAACTATGGAAGACCATCGTGGAAGTGGACGCCCATCAACATCTTTGATAAATGATGTGAAAAATGTTTCATCACACGGAATGTACGGTGCAACACGTTTGGCGTTTGATAGAAGTAGATGGCGTACTCTTGTGAAGACCACAGCAGCGCAATCCTGCGCCATCTTACCCAGAGAGAGAGAGAGACCTTTTTACAAAAGTTGATATTTTTTGCAGTGTGTGTATGTATGTTTCTGAAGTGGGTTGAAAAAACTTTGCTTCGCAAGTGCTACTCTGGTTGTTGCCAAGTATGACTCTGTCAGTGCAATGATTTGGACTAACACCATTTCGAGACTGTGAAACAACCACGTCACCGATTCACCCGTCAATCATTCATCCTGTTCATTTTGCTTATTATATTATTTGTATAATATTTATTCATGAATACAAGTCCAGTTATAATTATGTTAAAAGTGTTCTATATACGGTCTTTATTGGCAGGATTTCGTTCCACTGATAAGGAAAGTTTATCGTTGCTTATCATATTATTTGTATAATGCCGCTTTGGTAGCTCAAATGTTTTTTCTCTATTGAATACAAGTCCAGTTATAATTATGTTAAAAGTGTTCTATATACGGTCTTTATTGGCAGGATTTCGTTCCACTGATAAGGAAAGTTTATCGTGGAATTCGAGTTTCAATAACCATTGAAGACAATCCGTCGGACGCTGAAAATGTCATTGTTACCATAGTTCCATATGGGTGCGCCGGTAAGTAGGCCTTTTAATCAAGTTTACTTCGAAAAATTTCAAAATGATAGTAATCGCTTGTACATCTAAAACGAGTAAATCATCAAAGCTATCCAATTTTTAATAGAAAGAACCAGTTGTAAAGCACTTAGTAAATAAACAGACATAAAAATAGTCTTCGAAGTAAACTTGATAAAGCTAAAGATGTGTACTTAAAGTGTATAGCCTACAGCTGAGAGGAAAAATTGACCATCGTTTGAAAATGTCCACCTTTCGTGTTGAAGATATACATGAAGTTCCATAAAAAACCTAACCTATTTTTAAACCTAAATCTTCTACATTTGGTGTAACCCCATATAGTCCAAAACAATGAAGTTCGATTGTAATGGATTTCAGACTTTATACTAGTAGAAAATCCATTTGAAACATTCACAACTTAAAAGAAAAAAGAAAAAACCTACCTTTTTGTATTTGCACGTGTATTTCAATGGGACATTTATTTAGCGGTGTGCCCCCTTCGAAGGCTCTTTTTTTGAATGGAGACTAAAATTGGATATTTGTTGAAATTCAGTCAACATTGAAGTCGGCGTTTGCTCAAGTCATGTTTATTTCGATTGAAATTGATTGTTTAGAAATTAGTGTGTATAGTTGTAAATCATATTAGATGTAAATGGTGCTTTTTAAAATTCCGCCAGAGGGCTTCAAAGTATTGAGATATGTGAACAAAATAAGATTTCTACGATTTTAATTGACCTGGTTTGAAGGTTATAAATCTGCACGGGTCATTAAACCCTCACAAAGCTTGTTTTATTAAGCTGGGGTAAATATTACAAAAAATTAAATACAAGACCAATTCAATGATTATCAACGTTACAACATTCTTTTATTTCAAGAAAATTTGAGCATTTATAAATAAAACTAGATAAAATATCCTGTTATCAAAACAAGATCAAGATTAACGTGGTTAGGTGTATTAAACCATTAAAAAGATGTTTAATTAACAGAATACTCCATGATACATCGGATGATAAAGAGTTTTTTATTTATTTGGCATTATGTTTCCTAAATACGTATCTCAGGCTTCCCTAAATATCACTATTTTGGGATAATGAGGACCGTTCCATGAATTGCGACAGACGAAACTGCTATGTACATACGGCTTTCGCGTGAACAACGCGAAGACGGGCAAAGCTAAATCGCGTACACGCGGAGGCACACAACGCTGGCTTGATTGTTAGACACGCATGATCGAACGATCGGCCCTCATGAATAATGCAATAATTCATAGCATACAATGTACGAGGCCTGCTGGAATATAGTCTGCATTAGTCTATGGCTATACTGTCTTCACCTCCGTGGCAGTGACGTCAGCGCGTTGAGATAGCTGTTTCGCGTGTGCGTGTGTACTACGGTGCTTTAAGCAAACGCTAGCGAATTGACGCTGCGCCAATAAAATGCGTCACTGCCACATCTGTACAAAAACTGGTTTAGTAGGCCAAATTGTGACTTATTGTCCTCTCTCTCTCTCTCGCTCTTTCTTTAACAGAAAAAATCAAAGAAAAAGGTAAGTAGGTCCTACTTAAAGAAGGTTTATAGTGCAGGCCTAGATGCCGAGCCTGGTCTAGATGTGATCACGTTTTGGATGTCAAAGAGCTTGACTTGATAAGCGGATGTAGGGCAAGTATGTTTATTCCAAAAGGGACATAAATGTGACATGAACTGTGGTACTTCTCCTCGCAATTATGCCCCTTTTACTTCATTGGTGGCTGGGGAACAACTTTCCCAAAGTAGGAATATGGACACTCAACTAAATTCAACCACATATCACTCAGAACGCTACTGACCACCCTTTGTTGCTATGTATAGTCGTGCTGAGTGTCGATCATGTTGAAAACAACATTTTCTGAGATACACCTTTTTATTTTGAAATTAATTTTCTCTGTCAAATACAAAGCACTAATTATGCAAAGGTCTTCAAATTGGTTCACAAAATTTGCGTTGACAAGTTGTTCTCACTATGAAAGATGTTTTAATAGGCATATTAGATGTTGATTATTGTCATTATCATAATGTTGTTCTTCAGGAGAAAGGGTTTATTTATAACGCAAGATGTAATAAAAACAAATTGAACATTGGTGTTAAATGTATGATTTATGGTTTTTGTCTGACATTTACTGAAAAATGGTCATTATTTCATATAATTTGGCAGAGAAAATTAATTTTAACGTGAAAGGATGTAACTCAAAAATGGGTCATTTCCACAGCGAATTTGATCGCTTCCAGTGCTTACTTAAATGACTTATAGTGGGCCTTATATAACTATAGCCAGTGAGTCATTAGCATTCTGAGTGATATGGAGTGATATTACCATATAGAGAAAAATAAATACCTCTGAGCAACATGACTGTATAATCAAGTGAGAAATAACATTCAAAAACATGTTTTAATAATCTGCTGCAAATATTCTAATATAATGTTATTAAAGTGTTGGCAAAATATTTTGACAAATTTTTAAATTGTAGTGTGTTTTCATAAAAAAATGTATTAAAACGTTTTCTTGACATTTATATAACCCGACATTTAATGTTATTAAAACCTTTTTACCTAAACCAAAACCCAAATTATAACCAGTTTTTAACGTTTTAAAAACGTTTTTGTGTTTGCTTGGTACTCTGCAAGTGGTAAGACCGATCACGACCTAATAAGGTTTTGGTTTGTGAAAAAAAACCAAAAAAAACCAAAAAACACTTAATGACAATTTTATTGACTTATTCTTCAATTTTATACAATTCCATATAACCAGGGTATTTAAAATGGAGAAAATCGTTTGGACTCATACACATGCTGAAAATTCTTCAGTGAGATCATATATAAATGTTAATAAAATCAAAAAATTATATGTGCTAATTGCACTGTGAAAGTAAAGAGATCACAAACGATTTTTTTTCTCGCAAGTTTCAACGTACATTTAGTAAATGAAAATTTCGTTCCAAAAAGGGACAACTCCAAAGGCTGTTTTTTGTAAAAAACAAAACAAAACAAAACAAAACAAAAACAAAACTTAATTATGGAGAACCTTCAGCGACGTGTTGTTTACATTACGAGAAAATTAATCGGGCTGACATCGTATGTGTTCAGACCCCGAGGGTCGCTCCCATTGTGGCCTGTACACCATCCGCGATAATCAACTTTTGAAAAGCACCCTAAACAATTATTAAACCCTTGGCTAAAACGATACCCTAAACCGGCAACACGCGCCTGTTTTCACACCCTAAGCAGGGATTTTATTCCTTGCATCAAATTTCATACCCTAAATTTCATTTCCGCGTATTACTAATTGCAATTTTGCTACCCTTTTTTGCAATTTTTCATGTTTTTGACACCCTAAACACGATACGCGCGTATCGTGCCTACCCACGAAAAACTACGCTTTTTACGCGTTTTTATTATCGCGGATGGTGTACAGGCCACAATGGAAGTGAACCCCCGGGAAATGCCTATACGAAAGCCGAGGTAACCCATTTGGATGTGTTGATAAAATTATTGATTAATACAATATCATGTAGGCCTATTATACCGTTTCCATTCTTTATTATTTTGTCCAAGTATCATTTGAGGACATTATTGTAAAAAGTTGTTTAACGTTTTTAGAATTGCAAATTATACCGAGTCTGTTTTAGGGCGAGGTTTTGTAAATTCTAATTTCATTAATACTTCTGATCTCACTTCATGATTTTTTTTGATAATGATAAAAAACATCTCCGGCAAGTCGATTTTGCTAATATGATTACGTCTTGAAACCCTCGCTATACTTCATAAATGTCCCGGTTAGTGGCTTTAAAGAGTATGTAGTTAATTTATTTCGTTGAAATATGCAGAGACCTCGACAACAACCACGATGATCCCGACAGCAACAACGCCAGCTCCATGTGAAACAATCACGAATGTAAACTATGCTATTTATGAATATTCTGTTACCCATGGCAGACCCCAAGCAAGTAACGTGTTTGTACCAGACGTTTCCGATCTGAGGCAAGGTATGCATCTGCTTATTTTATCAAGTGTTTCCTTTAAATTACTTGTAAATTAAGATAACAAATAAATGCTTCAGGCATTTATACATATTTATTCACCACAAGAACCAATTATAATGAGACAAATTAAACGGAATCATCAGAAATTAATAGGGTGATTACATAACTGATACATACTTAAACCATATTTTGAACTTGTTCTCAAAATGACAAAAAAAAAGACTTAGGCAATTATCGTAGCAAGGTGACGATATGCAGCTGCTTCAAGATTTGGTTCCCACGATCAAATATGTCACGTGTCATTTCAAAAGGAGATACTTTTGGGCAGGATCGTAAATGGAGCCCGGGGGTGATTTTTTCACAATTTGGGTTTGTTGCGAATTTGTGATGTTATTATTGTTTAAAATATTGTCTGGTAGTTTGAGACCGAAATATCACTGGCATATTGTATTTTTTGAGACATTTTTCAAGGTAATTACTACTCTCAACATTGTCAATAATATTTTAAAAGGCCGATATCTCAATTTCCAATTTTATAATACCATAACTTACGAGCTCAATATCTTCGCTCAGGAATGTCCGATTTCATTGGAGAAAACGGCGTTGTAGAGTAAAATATCTCCATAGTTAAGATATTTAAAACCTCAAAATTAAAAACCTGCCCAAAAGTGTATCCTTTTGACATGACAAGATGTTATAAGTAAATAACTAAGCAATAAATAAATACATTCAAGATGAAGAATAAAAATATTATTAAATATTATAGACGGTTCTACAAACTATGATGGTAAAGTTTATATACCAACTGACTAATTTGTTTAATGAATTATTTTATTTATTGAATGTGTGTAGGTGACAGGTGTATGGCATTTTTATTCATGCCGTTAATCGACCTTCTGGAGATAGAGTTTTCAGCAGACATTGATATTAATTCAATGACAGTGCAGGTGCAAGCATTCACCCTTTCGCTGACAGAGTACCGAATATCCGGAACGGCTGTAGACGTTAGTATCAAATGATTTTACACCGTATCAAAACAAATACACAAAGCAACACAAGAACATTAATATCAACAAAACAAAGGAAAGTGAGAATGACAAAAATTTGAGAAATATGTAAAATGAAGATATTTCAAAAATAGAAACATCCAAAATAAGCTTCTTCTTTTTTATATAATAATACTGCTATTATACAGAGTGTCACAGAAAAATTAACTGGTGAATTGTTTTGAACATAAGTTAAACTTTTCAAAAACCAAGAAAGACATGATTAGACATGATTAAGTTATGAGCATGTAATGTGCAATATATTTACTATGCTCAATGTCTTTTTCTTTTCTTTTTTGTTTAAAGTTCAAACTTTTGCATTCAATGTTCATGGCAACATTTGAAGCAACATTTTGTCCGATAAAAAGCTTACTAGCTTCAATTTCTCAATGCTGTGCACGTTATATTTTCAAATTCCAAAGGGCATTTGAGCCAAGATCAAGTGCTTACAACTTTACATGTGGTTTTTGATATCATGCAACATTATGCTGGAGTTTTAAAAGATTTCAAGTTTGCATTACAATTTCTTGGAAATATTCTAAAACATTGATGTGTGAGTAAACGTTAACTTTATAGCCAGCTGGAATTCTTTATGCAATACTTCTTTATGCAATAATTAGATTAACATTAAACGAAAAAGTACCGAGCATCATCTTACATGAACGCTTTAATTTCTAATGTCGTGCAGCATTTTTACATTTAAACAAAACCTAATATAAAGCCCATCGGCATGTTAACCACTAGTGTGTAATGTGTATTGTGTTGAATGATCTTTCTTTCAAACTTGGAATGACATGAATTGGCGCATTCGTTATGTAATCGCTTATTTTTTCGCAATCAGTCAACCGATTCTAGTAAAATAAACCATAAAACTGTAGAATAAGATGGGCTACACGGTAATTGTTCATGTCCAAATTCATTCAACCGGTATATTTTATTAGACACTCCGTATATACGAGTAAACAATAGGGCCTATTGTTTTGATATTGGTGGTAAGTTACCAGTATAATTATTACTAAAAGGTTATTTCATATTTTCTTTAACAGACGCTTTTCGACGGCGTAGGTGACGACACATTGTATATACTTCCTAGTCAACTCGACAAGTTTAAAAGAACGATATCTCTGAATGTTTGTATCCTGGATATAGATATGGATCCACCGCGAAGGGATCCAACTATAACAATGAAGTTCAAAGCATGCGCCCATGGTACGTAACCACAATAACTGAAGTGTGTTTTACTCTCTATCTTTTAATTCTGATTTTTTTAACGCTTAATCATATATTTGCGCCGATCGCTTTATATTCCACATTTCCTCTTCTTGTACTCTTAATAATGTGACGATGAAAAAAGAAACAAGTTCAATTGAAACCAACAATAAAAAGCAAAGATGAATCTCGGAATATTAATACCGTATCTGATGCCAGGGCAAAATATTGACAAGGTACGATTGTGGAGAACGGGTAAAATTAGGGAGCAGTCGGAAACACGATTTTTAGGGAAGTGGGAGTAACAAAAGTCGTTTTCAGGAAAAAGAGGGGCACTGAATAATTTATGAAGAAGCCAGAGAAATATGAGCGAACACAAAAGTATGAACACGAAATGTTTCATCAAAAAAGTGTGAATAGGGCCTACTTTCATTCTCCTACGCCTTAAAGGAAGGTGACTTGATATATTTGGAATATAAAATTCTTAAACACCTACATATAACATAAAATGTCACCCCTTTCAAATGTTCATGCAAAAAGAGCGCGCAAATGTTCCTTCTAAATGTGACTAATCCTTCTGGAATTACGGACATTTATACACCGTGGAAGTCCATAGTGCTTTTAATGATGATCACCATCCTCATGTAATAAATTAATATCAAATGAGCGATCCTATTTTTCCCATTAACATATTGAAATTAGGAGTCCAAATCGGTGTATTTCCGAAGATATCATCAAAAACTGTTGAATAAGTCTCAAACGTGGTATACCACACAGTCGAGACTAATTCAAAAGTTTTTTTATGATTTCTCCGGAAGTATACCGATTTGGAACGCTTAATTTCAATATGATAATGAGAAAAATAATTTATGAGCTTTCGCCTGATACCAAAATCTGCATTTTGATGGGGGTAAAGTGGGGGGGGGGGAGGCTGCCAATCAGGTTACCTACCTTTAATATGTACTTTTTTTGTGAGTGAAAGGTAATCTTGCTTTCTTAATATAAAAACTAGCGTGATTCCTACTATAAAAACGTCAAGAAATCAACAGACTACTTGGTGATAATTCATTCTTTCTTTCTTTCTTTCTTTCTTTCTTTCTTTCTTTAGTTACGTCTTCTAACTTTCATTGTTGTCAATGGTGAATTATCTATTATAGTTCTTCACACGGGCGGACATAAGTGAGTTAAATAAATACCGGTAATAAGCGACTTATAACCGGTAAAAGTGACTTATTACCTGTAATAAGTGACTTAATGTCCGACCGTGTGGACACGACTTAAAAAATACTTTAAGATGGATAAGTGTCAGTTGAGTCCGACACTTCAACATAATTGTTAAATTCAAGTGGCATGAAGGTTGAACTGTGTAATCGTGCAGGCCAGAAAGACTTACATCAGTGTTTGACCAAATTGAGTTTATGTTAACACAATTACACTTATAGTGTGCATAATCATTTTTTTTATTTTTTTCGCAGAATGCGTGATGCCTACAACACCTCAAACATCAGGTAATATAGATACATTCGATTTGGTTACAATATTGCTTGTTAACAAAACAATCACAATGGATTAGTATTATTTTCTAAAATGGCTCCATATGTGGAGTCATCTGACTCCCTTGAAGAGTCATAATTTATTGACTCCACCAAAGAGTCACCGTTGATTACTCTGCACAGTGGTGCGCAGTGGATGGACTCTGCCTCTAGAGTAACATTGTCTCCATTTATAGAGTCACCCAGTGAGGTAACATAATGTGAACAATTCATAACAGTTACGAAATTTAGGCTTAATATAATTAGCTTTACCTCACCGTCAGTTTAAAAATAACTCAAGTTAAGAGTCCCATGATTTAGGTTTCACATTATTCCAAATGTTTTATATGGCTTTGCAGTACCATTCCAATTTACATCTGTTTTGAAGAATATCGCGACAAGTATGATACTCACTTTGATGTAGTATCGTAAAACCTCGTCTACAGGCATATAGACAAGCATATATGCGACGGCGAACCTGGTGAAAATTAATGTTTATTTATATAATTCCCGTCGATCATGCCACTGTTTTTCCGTGTTATAATAGAGTGCTTTTGATGAAAGCTAAATTAATCCAGGCGCCATCCATCGACAAAATTAGATCGTTATGGTGTTTTAGCAAATAAATTATCGATACAAGCATATACAAACAAGTACTATTGTAAGACCAATCTATTGCATTGGGATATTTACTGTTGCTTTGTTTTAATATAGCCTTCATCAAAATCACTCTATATGCTTGTAGATGATGTTTTACTTCCATCGTTTAAACAAGGGCGATCAATATTTTGAGTGCTTACGTGAGCAGATCACCATGCTACCATCGTCATATGTCATCGGGGATATACTAATGTTTTCATTGGACATACTAAGACGCTTGTATTTACACTCAAATGACTTTAAATAATAATTGAACCTATCTTTTGTGCCCATTTTAATGCAAACAAGTAGGGTTTGGGAGTAGAAGCCCACCAAAGCTTTCTACAGTAAAATACACGCTTTTACTTTAAACTTGGTGGTTGGGTTATAATGTTCATTTCCCTTAATATTCAGCTGAAAAAAATGACATATTACATTAAGCCAAAATTTTTGTATCACTGGATAGAGGAGACAAATAGCCACACATTTGTAGCAAATAGCATATAATGTTTACTGTAGAACAATAAGAAACAACGCTCTTTCGTAGTTTCAAAATTTGCCTCCATATGACGAGGGTTAAATATCATCCACGTTTCCCTTCTTTTCACAGTTGAAACGACCACTGGAGGTGAAAGGACAACAGGTACGGGTGGAAAGAGTACAACTCCGTCGGGACCAGGTAAGTTTGAGTTTCCGGAAATAATAATAAGTAGGATCGATCTGACGAGACATTTGTTTTGTTTTAATGACCCAAAAATATCATCAAAAGCTTGATGATATTTTTTTAAGTTCTTCCAAAAATCGAAAGATTTAAAAGAAAATGTTTTAATATATCTCATTTTAGGGAGAGTCCGTGCCTTCCTCTTTTCGGACATTTTGCTTAAATAAAGCTATTTATTTCTTATAGGAACTGAGGCAGCCACTGATCACATTTATATTGCCCTTTGTAACGAAAGTTTTATATTTCTCAATATGTTTTCCGCTCCAACTTGCCTTAATTACCATAAAATAGCGAGCAGCAAAGACATCTAACGGACCGTCAGGTATACACGAGATGGTAGAAAAAGACACTCAGACAAATAGCCACACATTTGTAGCAAATAGCATATAATGTTTACTGTAGAACAATAAGAAACAACGCTCTTTCGTAGTTTCAAAATTTGCCTCCATATGACGAGGGTTAAGTATCATCCACGTTTCCCTTCTTTTCACAGGTGAAACGACGACTGGAGGTGAAAGGACAACAGGTACGGGTGGAAAGAGTACAACTCCGTCGGGACCAGGTAAGTTTCAGTTTCCGGAAATAATAATAAGTAGGATCGATATCTGTTGAGACATTTGTTTTGTTTCAATGACCTAAAGCTATCACCAAAAGTTATGCCAAAAATTAGATGTATTTACTTGCATATAGCTAACAACAAATATCACCAAAATGAAAAAAATCTAGATCCTGTTGCAGTTGAAAACAGGTGTTTTAAAAATCTTTTAATATACATATCCCCTTAAGGAGAGTCCGAGCCTTCCTCGTTTTGGACATTTTGGCTTAAATAAAGCTGATAATTTCCTATAGGAACTGAGTCGAGGCAACCATTTGTCACATTTATATTGCCATATGTAATGCAGTCATTGAATTATGACAAATAATAGACCAAAACAAAACGAAAACGAAAGTTTTATGTTTCCTAATATTTGATCACAAACACTGCTAGCACAAGTTCCCAGCTAGCCAAAATACGTTTTTATAACGTTAAAACCCCGTTTCACTTTGGTTTTGAAAACGTTTCAATATTACATTTTAAAAACGAAAAAGTGTGGAGTTTTGAATACGCTTTATTAACGTTTTCATGTAACGTTTTAAAAACGTCATTATAACGTTAAAAAACATATCAGTTTGGTTATGAATGCGTTTCAATATTACGTTTTAAAAACGTAAAATGTGGCGTTTTTCAAGCGTTTAAAACGCCATTATAACGTTAAAAATGGGAGGGTTTGTGTTACCTGTGGGCCTTTGCGGAACAACAATGTAACGAACATGGGAGTTTGTTTAAATACATTTTTGTTAAGTATCGAAAAACAATTTAACAATAATTCTTTACCGTACTTCTGCAGCAAACGATGCGACGTTATGGTTACATCCGTACATGATCCGTATAATGTTTTGTGATTGGAGTCCAGGCGCAAACTCTGTAGTAAAACATGAAGCCGTGTGTGGTTATACATCAGCCATGGCCGATAAATTTACACATTAATAGCTAACGTATGACCCCAACAGCTCCATGTTCCTATAGGCCATTGTTAAGTTTCTTCTTACTGGCTGCAGGCTGCAACATCAATATATGTTTTATGTTTCCTAATATTTGATCACAAACACCGCTAGCACAAGTTCCGCTCCGACTTGCCTTAATTACCATAAAATAGTGAGCAGTCAAGACCTCTAATGGACCGTCAGGTATACACGAGATGGTAGAAAAAGACACTGGTCTGAGATGATAGGTACATGCATAGGTGTTATCAGCAGGGTAGATACAGAATTTGAAAGTGTCGCAGAGGGATGAAATCTGAGATAACTAGAAACTGTCCTTAGTTTACTTTAAATATTAAAAAATGGATTTTTGACGTTGATAAGATTGAGAAACCACCAAATCACTCCACGTTTTATGTACTAGAGAAATGCGATTAAAATAGTCCACAGCTTATTTGAGCGATATTACGTTGGGACTGTTTGCACTAAATTTGGTATCACTGGATGGGGGAGACCAATAGCTACACATTTGTAGCAAATATATTAATAGTATAAATATGATGTTGACTATAGAAAAATAAGAAACAACGCTCTTTCGTAGTTTCAAAATTTGCCTCCCTATGACGAGGGTTAAATATCATCCACGTTTCCCTTCTTTTCACAGGTGAAACGACGACTGAAAGTGAAAGGACAACAGGTGGTACGGGTGGAAAGACTACAACTCCGTCGGGACCAGGTAAGTTTCAGTTTCCGGAAATAATAATAAGTAGGATCGATATCTGTCGAGACATTTGTTTTGTTTTAATGACCCAAAACTTTGCACTAATTTTGGTATCACTGGATAGAGGAGACCAATCGCTACTCATTTGTAGCAAATATATTAATAGTATAATTATCATGTTGACTATAGAACAATAAGAAACAACGCTCTTTCGTAGCTTCAGATTCAGATCAGATTAAATTTATTTCAAATTCATGGCCCGTAGGCCAAATTACATGAAATATTACATTTTGCATTGTTCACATTAAAAGACATAAAAACATATAAAATAAACATAAAAACACCATAAAATTACTCAAAAAATTAATTGCACTTGTTGAGGCTAAATTTCATACTCACACTCATATAGCCCACATACACTACATCTCCACACACACACACCTTACAAACACCCACACCCCAACTATCATCCTCCATATACACAACCCCACACACCACAGATGTACAAGAATTTAATTTATAAAACAGTACTTAATAAATAACATAAGAAACTATTTCACATAAATTGGACCAGCCAAATTATAAGGACAAATTGAATACATCAAGATAAAAATACTGTCATACAATCACAGTTAAAACACACCAGTTGAATATGAACATGATGAGATGCACTAATTAAGTAGATGAGTGAGATAGGGTATTGAGCTGTTTCCATATCTTTTTGTTTTGGTTCTGGGGACCTAATACTTATTGCACTGTCTAAGGGTCATATTGTGTTTCCTCAATTTCACTCCATATCACGAGGGTTAAATATTATCCACGTTTCCCTTCTTTTACACAGGTGAAACGACGACTGCAGAATGAAAGGACAACAGGTGGTACGGGTGGAAAGACTACAACTCCGTCCCAGGTAAGTTTCAGTTTCCGGAAATAATAATAAGAAAGATCGATATCTGTCGAGACATTTGTTTTGTTTTAATGACCCAAAACTATCACCAAAAGCTTGATATTTTTATTGAAAGTGTCGCAGAGGGATGAAATCTGAGATAACTAGAAACTGTCCTTAGTTTACTTTAAATATTAAAAAATGGATTTTTGACGTTGATAAGATTGAGAAACCACCAAATCACTCCACGTTTTATGTACTAGAGAAATGCGATTAAAATAGTCCACAGCTTATTTGAGCGATATTACGTTGGGACTGTTTGCACTAAATTTGGTATCACTGGATGGGGAGACCAATAGCTACACATTTGTAGCAAATATATTAATAGTATAAATATGATGTTGACTATAGAAAAATAAGAAACAACGCTCTTTCGTAGTTTCAAAATTTGCCTCCATATGACGAGGGTTAAATATCATCCACGTTTCCCTTCTTTTCACAGGTGAAACGACGACTGAAAGTGAAAGGACAACAGGTGGTACGGGTGGAAAGACTACAACTCCGTCGGGACCAGGTAAGTTTCAGTTTCCGGAAATAATAATAAGTAGGATCGATATCTGTCGAGACATTTGTTTTGTTTTAATGACCCAAAACTTTGCACTAATTTTGGTATCACTGGATAGAGGAGACCAATCGCTACTCATTTGTAGCAAATATATTAATAGTATAATTATCATGTTGACTATAGAACAATAAGAAACAACGCTCTTTCGTAGCTTCAGATTCAGATTCAGATTAAATTTATTTCAAATTCGTGGCCCGTAGGCCAAATTACATGAAATATTACATTTTGCATTGTTCACATTAAAAGACATAAAAAACATATAAAATAAACATAAAAACACCATAAAATTACTCAAAGAAATTAATTGCACTTGTTGAGGCTAAATTTCATACTCACACTCATATAGCCCACATACACCTACATCTCCACACACACACCTTACAAACACCCACACCCCAACTATCATCCCTCCATATACACACCCCCACACACCACAGATGTACTAAAGAATTTAATTTATAAAACAGTACTTAATAAATAACATAACAAAATATTGCACATAAATTGGACCAGCCAAATTATAAGGGACAAATTGAATACATCAAGATAAAAATACTGTCATACAATCACAGTTAAAACACACCAGTTGAATATGAACATGATGAGATGCACTAATTAAGTAGATGAGTGAGATAGGGTATGGAGCTGTTTCCATATCTTTTTGTTTTGGTTCTGGGGACCTAATACTTATTGCACTGTCTAAGGGTCATATTGTGTTTCCTCAATTTCACTCCATATCACGAGGGTTAAATATTATCCACGTTTCCCTTCTTTTCACAGGTGAAACGACGACTGCAGGTGAAAGGACAACAGGTGGTACGGGTGGAAAGACTACAACTCCGTCGGGACCAGGTAAGTTTCAGTTTCCGGAAATAATAATAAGAAAGATCGATATCTGTCGAGACATTTGTTTTGTTTTAATGACCCAAAACTATCACCAAAAGCTTGATAATTTTACTGACAACTGAAAATCAATCAAGTTCGTCCAAAAATCGGAAGATTTTTTAAAAATGTTTTAATATACATCTCACTTTAGGGAGAGTCTCTGCCTTCCTCTTTTCGGACATTTTTGCTTAAATAAAGCTATTTATTTCTTACAGGAGCTGAGGCAATATAAGATTGCGCACCACCAAAGCACTCCACGGTTTATGTGGTACCAAATACAATTATAGTATATGATGTTGACTCTAGAAAAATAAGAAACAACCATCTTTCGTAGTTTCAAAATTTGCCTCCATATGGCGAGGGTTAAATATCATCCACGTTTTTCTTCTTTTCACAGGTGAAACGACGACTGAAGGTGAAATGACAACAGGTGGTACGGGTGGAAAGACTACAACTCCGTCGGGACCAGGTAAGTTTCAGTTTCCGGAAATAATAATAAGTAGGATCGATATCTGTCGAGACATTTGTTTTGTTTCAATGACCCAAAGCTATCACCAAAAGCTTGATATTTTTACTGACAACCGATCTTGAATATCAGTCAAGTTCGGCCAAAAATTAGATGTATTTACTTGCATATAGCTAAAAACAAATATCACCAAAATGCAAAATCTAGGTCCTGTTGTAGTTGAAAACAAGTTTTTAAAAAAAAATCTTTTAATATACATCTCAGGTTTAATAAGGAGAGTCCGAGCCTTCCTCTTTTTGGACATGTTTGCTTAAATAAAGCTGCTTATTTCTTATAGGAACTGAGTCAAGGCAACCACTGGTCACATTTATATTGCCATATGTATTTCAGTCAATAAATAATGACAAATAATAGACCTAAAAAACAAACAAAAAAACAAAGGAAAGTTTTATTTTTCTCAATATAATATTTGATCACAACCACCGCTAGTACAGGTTCCGCTCCGACTTGCCTTAATTACCATAAAATAGCGAGCAACCAATACCTCGAATGGACTGTCAGGTATACACGAGGTGGTAGACAAAGAAACCCTATGAGATGTTATCACCCGGGTAGAATTTGAAAGTGTCACAGAGGGATGAAATCTGAGATGACTAGAAATATGTGGATTTTTGACGTTTATAAGATTGCGCACCACCAAATCACTCCACGTTTTATGTACCAGAGAAATGAGATTAAAATAGTCAACCACTTATTTGAGCTTCTTGCAGCTCATTTTCTTCCGACAAGTGTCTACATTAAGACATTTGAGAAAAGGTCCAGTTTTATTATTTTATAGAAAAGTTTTGGCAACGTCCGGTATTGAAAATTTAGTGCTTTTTTAAATGTTAAATTTGCACCTTTTCCTTTGCGGCAAAATGGCAAAAATGTATGGGGTTTGGGAGTTGATAAAGCCCACCAAAGCTTTCTACAGTAAAACACGATTTTACTTTAAACTTTGTGGTTAGGTTGAAATAGACATTTCCCTTCATATTTAGCTGAAAATTTGCTCATATTATAACGTCATAGCGATATTACGTGGGGAATGTTTGCACTTATTTTGGTATCACTCTATGGTGGAGACCCAAAGCTACACATTTGTAGCAAATATAATAGTATAATGATGTTTACTATAGAACAATAAGAAGCAATCATCTTTCGTAGTTTCAAAATTTGCCTCCATTTGACGAGTGTTAAATATCATCCACATGTCCTTCTTTTCACAGTTGAAACGACGACTGGAGATGGAGGTAATGAGTTTACAACTTATCCTTCCACGGGTGGAAAGACTACTGCAGGAGAACAAACTACGCCAGAATCAGGTGAGTTTGAGTTGCCAGAAATAATATTTGTGGTAAGGCAAGTTTCCAGCTAAAATTTACGTCCATCACCTGTACCGTCAAATATCGGGGTATGGGGGATCGGGAGTTGGTGAATCCACGATTTTAATTTAAACTTGGTGGCTAGGTTAAAATAGACACTTCCTTTCGTATTTAGCTGACAATCTGCTCGCATTACGACGTCATACCTGGGAATGTTTGCACTTATTTTGGTATCACTACAGGTTTACTACAGAGCCCCTCCCCTTGTTTTAAAATTTGCCTCAAAATGCTCGATAGGACAAGGGTTACATTTCATAAACATGTCGTTCTTTTCACAGTTTCGACGACAATTGGAGGTGGAAGGACTACAAGTGACATGTTTACATCTTCTCCTTCAACGGGTGGAAAGACTACAATAGGAGATCTGACTACTTATTCAACGGTTTCAGGAACTACACCGACAGAGCAAACTACGCCAGAACCAGGTGAGTTTTAGTTTACAGAAATAATATTCATGGTAAGGCAAACTTTCAAGTAAGATTTTATTTTGTTTTAATCACACACAAATATTTCCAAACGCATGAAATATGTGATAAAATATGAAATTATTGTCAAAATCTTGAAAATCATTCCAGTTCGGTTAAATAATCACCAAAATGTAAAATATGGATCGGTCGAGTCTGTAGAACATATTTTTAAATTATCTTGTAATGAATATCCACCTTTAGGCCATTCGGAGCCTTCGTCGTTTTTTGTATAAATTGACAGTGGTGCCGTTTTTTATGGCCCTCCCAAAAAAACCAAACAAACACTATTATCATTTAACATGTCAGAGCTATTTTGTTGTAGTTCTTGCACGGTTTTCACCAAGCTGTCATTATTTGTTTACTGCATGTATCACATGCTCGTCTTCTTCATTTTATGCTCACCTGACGTATTACTTCTTGTTCAAATTCAAATTCTTGCATTATTTAGAAACCTGCCAGCCGGAATATACGACGGTTATCATTGACATCGACGACTGCATCAGTGACTATTCTTTGAACGTCAGCTTGTGCAAAGGGTATTGTGAATCACATACCGAGTTCATTGCCGAACGTGGTATCCTTAATGATGTATGTGAATGTTGCAAACCTTCGGACACCGAAATGAAACGTGTCCAGGTGGATTGTGACAATACAAGCAAGAAAACATACGAATACCAATCGGCAGTAACTTGCGACTGTTCAGCGTGCGTCTACGACAGTTTCGATAAAGAGTCACTCCCGTCAATAGAAAACCCGTTTCCGGGTCTGTAACCGGATGAAATCTGTGACCGGATGAAAAATCTCTGCTGGATTACATATTTTCAGGGATTCCCCAACAGATCACAGATATTTGTCTTCTAGTGAATAGTTTAAAATGCATGTTTCTTTCTAATATTTTTTGAATACAAAATATAATATGCTTCTTAAATTACCTGCGACCACAAAGGATGTCATAACGTTAAAAATTAAGTTTCACTTGCTTCCACATATTTAAGTGTCATAATTCCTGTATCATTTAATATTGGTGTAAAAAGTAACATTAAATAACACTTGGTATACGGTAGTTTAATTCGATACACACAACTAAATTGTTCACTTATGTGTTCTTTCGACACGACGACGCTGTGTATTTTTCAAACTGACGTGGATTGGTTTTATTGATCTGAGTTGTCACATGATGAGCCAGTTCATAGACCAATGGTAGCTGTTACTCATTATTGAAATATTGTTTTGCTAATCCTCAAATATATTAAATAAATTTCTCATCTTATTAGTGTTTTAGTATAAATGAATTGTGTTCAAATATACACCCGAGATTTATCATATTATCAACATTAATTAATGTAGCACATTTAGAAAACACCCACAGCTGACCAAGAATTGCTGTTAATAGTAACCCGCTTACTACGGTTTGGTTTCCACTTTAACGCTTAAAGTGGAAGCCGCACTTTTGGTTCCTTAGGGAATTAGTCAAGGTTAAAATTTGTCCATGTAAATTCTGTTTTGCATGTCATCAAAATAACATGTGTAAGTCGATTCTTCTGTGGCGAACTGCTCAAACGGGGCTAGCTATTTAAACGTTCGGAACGGAACATTGTGTAGGCATTATACGCAATTATAGCATATTCAACCCATCGTGGGACGTTTTTCAACCAAATTCAGGCTACCGGGCGATCATGCATATCACGCTATCACGATTGACCAACAGCCTGGATTTGTTTGAAAAACGTCCCACGATGGGCTGAATCAGCTTTTGTTTTTTATAGTAGCAGAGTATATTCATGTGTCTTACCATTAATTGTAAATATATCAATGTAACGTGATATTGAAATCATTCATCAATGTATTGTGCAAATAACAGCACTTTAACTTTGAAATAAAGCCTTTACCCAGTGTCGGGCAATATCATGTTTTGTTTTACAATTGTTGTCAGTAATAATGACCACAAATGATGGGCATAACCCTAACAATTAAGTTTCACTTGTTTCAGCGTTTGAGCAGAACGAATAAGAACCCGGAGCGGTTAACATAAAGTATAAATTATTTGTATTATTACTACGAGTACTAACATAAAAGCAATGAAATGATAATAATAAAGGAAGGGATTTTAAAACGCAGAACAGGAATCATACTTTTCATATAATATGCAAAGGAAAAAGTGACTGAAGTTTTGGTTTATTCTGAATATTTCTGGTGCGAAGCCCATGGATACCATTATCAAATATAACAGATTAAAAGATAAGTAAGGGAAAAGGAGTAAATATTTTTTTTCTATTATCACCAAAGGCCCCGAAAATATATTAACCAGCAGACAGCAGGCCAAACCATGGCAAACATATAAAGACAGGGGAAATCTGTTCCAACTGACCAGCAGGGAACCAACTGACCAGCATAGCAAACAGTAGCATATGATTTGGAAATTTCCCCCAGGCCATCCAATATGCCATGACTATAACTGGTATTTACTGATCAGTTTTACTCATATTACTCATATTTTCACTTTTTTTCAAAGTTTGGCTTTAATTTATTGTTACTGGAAGAAAGAATAATATAAAAACATGAATATATGTATGAATCGAAAGGGAAATTCGCCTGTGCAATACCGTGTATAATATTGTGACTGACGTCAATATCGAGGGCTTAGAGCAAGAACTAGCTATGTCCACAATTACATTTACTCATTTCGGCAACAAATGGACGGTTAATTCTGCCCTCTATAATATAATGTAAGTGACTTTGGGGGTATGTACAAAGTCACTTGCATTTATTATGGAGGGCAGAATTAACCACCCATTTGTTGCCGAAATGAGTAACATGAAATTGTGGACATAGCTAGTTAATTCTTGCTGTAAGCCCTCGATATGGTACCATCATTTATTTCAATAACGCTAAAAATGCACATGCATATTTCTGTATAATGTTCTGTATACATTCTGTTATCTTATGTCACATTATTATGGTGTGATAAATGCACATATTTAATAAAACTTTGACGCACAAGTGTTTCGTGTACCTTGTTTGAGTTTAATCATTAGTGAATTTATCAACTGTATCGATTGATATATTTTCCCTCCTTTTAATTGGTATTATATAGCAGAATGTCAACTTGCCGAGTAACATGCTCGCATAATATGGAAGCAGTATCATGCAAAGTGTCGAGATAGCAAGAAAATATAACTCGCAAAAGTAGACTAATATCAAATTAATAATTGCCTTGCATGACTAAACTTGATAAGTCGACATTTTGGTATAGGGAGCTTGTTAAGATAACGAGATGTCTACAACAAATCAAGTTAATATTTTACTGTATAAATTTAAAATGTCGATCTGCTCAATTATACCGATCGACCGATATCCTGCATGATGCGTAGACTCAAGTAACAATTAATTCCATTTCAGTTCATTTCAATTTACATTATTAAGACATAATAAATACAATAAAAGCCCTAGGAACGAAATACAGGCATTAAACACATAATATATTTAACCATACGAATGTGTGAGGGTTGTACCTAGGGTTTTCTGGCATAAAACATCTGACGTAATTACGCCCAAACGACTTGAGCTAATCATATATCCATCATTTGCGGTCATTTTAGTAATGCAAAAGTAATGGAGTAGGGCCTCCAAAAATGACCGTGGCGGTCATATGACCCATCATATGTTACTGGGTAAAATCCATGAATTTCAATTCGAGCTTGCAGAATTTTTTTAACGAGATATCAACGATTTACTTGATAGTCAGGTTGAAATATTCATTTCCGTTCATATTGAGGTGAAAATCTGGTGAAATTTTTGGCTGAAAATCAATTTTGCCTATATCCTTTTTTACACAATTTTCGAGGGTGCTCACATTAAGACGTTAATCGACATTATGTGGGGAATGTTTGTACTTATTTTGATACTGGGTAGAGGAGATCCATAGCTATTATAATTATAACGGTATTGTTAATTGATAAAAAAATGTTGCGGAAAAGAGCGGAAATCCAAATTTCGGTTGATTAAAGATGAACACTTTTTTCAAAATCCCAGCAAACACAAAACGTTTTCGACATCATTCGTAAAAGGTTCGAAAAGATTGCCAGAAAACGATTAAATGGCGGGTTATATAAAGTACATATAAAGGGTATAAAACTTTTTCATAACATTCAAAAACATTTGTTGATAACCTACAGCAAAAATTCTAACATAATGTTATTTAAGTGTTGACAAATATTTGGCAAAAAAAGTTAGCAAAACATATATTTTACAATAACATTTGAAAACATTTTAAAAATATTGTTGAAGTGTGTTTTTATACAATATAAAACGTTTTAAAATGTTTCCATGACCATTATATAACCCGACATTTAATGTTATCAAAACGTTTTTATCTAAACCAAAACCCAAAATATAACATGTTTAAAACGTTTTAAGGGGGTACTACACCCCTGGCCAATTTTGTGCCTAGTTTTGCATTTTTCTCAAAAATTATAGCGCATTGGTAACAAGTAAGATATGGATATTATAGGGGCAAGGACTACAACTACTGCACTGAAAATTCAGCAACTCGAGGCAAGTAGTTATTAATTTATTGATCAAATACTGGTTTTAACTAATTTTTGACTGTAACTCCACAACTGATGTCTGTGCTGAAATAAAATGTCCAGTGCAGTAGTTGTAGTCCTTGCCCCTATAATATACATATCTTACTTATCACCAATGCGCTATGATTTTTGAGAAAAATGCAAAAATAGGGACAAAATTGGACAGGGGTATAGTACCCCCTTAAAAACACTTTGTTTGTGTTTGCTGGGGTGTACAATAGTTCAATATCTGGTCCACATGTCAGGGATACGGAATATAACATGGACACCAGGATGAATCATGGTTTGGACGTGTAGTTCGCGTAGGCTGCCACATAAGAATCAATGATAGCAACTTCAACAGGGATGCCGGAAGGCATCACCTGCTCGCTGTGTATAACTCTCTTCTGAGCCAAGTGACACCGCCTGGTGTCAATGGCTCAGAATAGCCCAACAGCGCCCCCAACGTGTCAGATATTGGGGCTAACGACGTCAAAGAGAAATCTGGATGAACGCTTCCTCTCGGTAGCAACCATAGTTTCTGAGAAATAAGAAAAGTTAAGCACGACTGTAGGAGCAAACTTGGATCACTCCCTTGAGCTGATTATGCCGGAACCGGGAATGTAGTTACCGTCCTCACTGCTTTCAACGCATGAATAAACAACTTGAAATTTAGATGCATCAGATGACAAAGGATACGATTAGTATCTTAAGAAGCTTTATTATCTGCTCTTGATTTCTTCTTAGCTGGTTACATCAGACACACAATATAATTATGAATATTCTATGGTAAAACTAGTTTAGGACCAACGGTCCCAGCACTCAAACACTTGCCATGGTCAAGATGGCAGCCTCCAGTGCCAAATTCGGCACCAAATTACATGTGATTGATGGGCTGCAGGCTATGTTTAGCTTATACTTCAAGGGCGCTCATCACATAAACAAACATGCCATAGGAATGCAATGATTAAGGATGCACAACACTTAAACAAACTTTGAATTTAGGTAAATGGCATCAACATTCCGGCGCCTAATTGTCTGCTACCAGCAACAATTCTTCTTAAAACATAGTTTTGGTGTGCCATTTACTGACAAAACTGAACCTTTTACAAGAGGTGCCTTTGTGACCCCTTAAACTTCAAAACATCAAACTTGACTGATTTTGAAACATGAATAAATTTGTGAAATCAAAAAACCTGTATCTGTGATTCACTTGTGTGATAAAAAACTTGTATCAATGCTATGATTCAAAACAAAAAAAACATTTCAAAAATTTCAAATGATTTGATCCAAAAGAAAAAATAAACTGAGTTTTGGACATTTCAAAAGTGATTTTAACTTCACATGAAAGAATTATTTAGCTTCATTTTACAAGATAGATGATGCTGCACTCAAGAGATAACTGCCCATGCCAACCAAAATTACTTGAAACAAAACCAAACAAAAGCCCACACAACAGGCAAATTTTGGTGAGATTGGAAAAGCCAACTGAACACATGGGAGATACTATTCAAGTGCAACATGATCACAACATATCAAAATGAACACAACAATGTTTAGTTTGTAAACTAGAAATGCAGTCTGTTGCTGTCCTTTAGATGAAAGTACATAACTCCTTGCATGCGAATATCTTGTTTGGTACACCTTGTAAATGAGAATACAACTTGAAAGAATATGACTGCCTGTGCACAACCATAGCAGCCATGAGAAAAACACAACTTGATATAATATGACTGCCTGTGCACAACCATAGCAGCCATGGCCCAAATTTGCAAATTCAGTCAATCCAGGTTATAGTCATCAAAACACCAGATGCTGATAGGATGCATTTACATGCAAAGTACATGTAGATAGGAATACACAATTACAAACTTGAGTGAAATTATTTCAGACCTCGATCATGCATACCCTTTGATAAATAGCAGAGCAATAATTTCAAGAGAAATCAAATTTGAGCATTATCGAGATTCCAAAATACACGCAGAGAACATTACTTTCAAATGTGTATCCCAAATATGGATTACATGCTATACTGTACACAACCAACAAATTGTGCACACATTTTAAGCAGTAGAATACGATGTAGAATCTTGCAAATTAAAACTCCATGGGCATGTGGTGTACCAAACTTTAAACAAACTTGCTAATGATGCACACTGGTTCCATCGGTACAAATTGCATGCATAGGATTCTTCTTTACAAAATCAAATTCACAGATGTGCTGATCTAGGTGTCAAACATGTTCATTCTTGATCTTGGCAACTTCACACTAAACGCAGACACGTCGCTGTAGAGACGAATCACCAGTCTTCACATCTGTAGTACAGGTAGTTTCATCTGTCGCGTCACATCTGGTAGATCTCATGATGAATTTGACAGTTTGCATCAGTTGTTCCAAAGTGAAAGCAAGGTGTCAGCTTGCCTTTCATGGCAATTTAACGTAAACTGATGTTTAGTCTTATTTTATATATCAGCTGATCCGTAGCTTAGCCTCCAGACTAAGTGGCAATTTAGCTTAGCTGATACCTTTTGGTTATAACGGTTTCAGTGACTTGTTGTTATAACACTATTAGTTCTTTAGTTCTTTACAAGTCCAGGCGTTTCACTGGTTTCAATGATCGTCGTGGTCTTGCTTCTGGAGTACCTGACACTGATACAGTTTCATTGTTGGTAGCACTGGACGTAGTTTTAGGCTTGGTACTTGGGTTACCCCATGTTGGTACTGGTGGATGAGCTGAAGTAGAATCTTTCTTCACTCCTATGTCTTGATTTGGGACTTCTGATTCCAACAGCAAACACAGTTTATCAATGGGTCTGGTGAGAATGCTTGTCCTAGTTTTCACTCGCACACGTCGAACCAGTCCATCACTTGCAGGGAGAGTTTCAATCACCCTTCCTAGCGGCCAGACGTTTCTGGGAGTAGATTCATTTACAACCATGACGACATCTCCCACCTTGGCATTTCGCTGTGGGTGAATCCACTTTTGTCTTTGCTGTAACTGAGGAAGGTATTCTTTGATCCATCTGCGCCAAAAAAGGTCTGCCAGATACTGGACTTGCCTCCACCGACGCTTGGCATACTGACTCAGCTTTCCTGCAGTGGCTGGTGGTAAGATCATGTCACTCTTTAGTTGAAGACAGTGATTTGGTGTAAGTGGCTCCAAATCAGATACTTCTCCAGGAACATTGGTGAGTGGTCGGCTGTTAACTATGGCTTCTATCTCACACAGTAATGTATGAAGAGAGTCATCTGTTAGTATTTGTTCCTTTATAACAGAGCACATCACTTTCCTGATTGTCCGTATTTGACGTTCCCAGATGCCTCCATGGTGACTTCCTGCTGGTGGATTAAAGGTCCACTCAATCTCCCTTTGCAGAAGGTAGTCATGGATTCTGTCTTGATTCCAAGCAGCAATTTCTCGGCGTAGCTCTCTTTCTGCCCCTATCAAATTGGTGCCATTGTCAGAGCGGATCTGTTTCACTTGGCCTCTTCTGGACACGAATCGTCGTATGACATTTACGCAGGCATCGGTATCCAAAGACGCTGCCATTTCAATGTGTATGGCTTTGGATGCAAGGCAGACGAACACTACACCATATCGCTTGACTATACTACGGCCTTGTTTAACTTCTAGTGGACCAAAATAGTCCATTCCAACTCTTGAAAATGGTGGCTCTTCTGGAGTGACTCTGTCTTTGGGAAGATCACTCATCATCTGCTGTTGTACCTTTGCATTCCTCTTTCTGCAGGTGATGCAACTGTTGATAACCTTTCTAGCTGCTGCATTAGCATTTGTTATCATGTACTTCTTATGCAGGTGAGCCAACACGTGGTTTCTGCCCCCATGTCCAGTTGCTTCATGCATGTCATGTAAAATCAACTTTGCAATGTGGGACTTCTTTGGTATGATTGATGGAAATTTTGTCTTTTCAGGTAGAGCTGACTTAGCCAGTCGACCACCAACTCTGATTACTCCATCTTCTATAAATGGATTAAGTCTGTAGAGAGGACTTGCTTTCTTAATCTTGTTAACTTGTCGTAAGTCGTCTTCTGGCTGACTGTCATTATTTCTCAATTGCAGCTCTTTTAGTGTCTTAATTTCTTCTGGATATGCCTTGGTTTGGACATATACTATTACAGCTCTTTCTGCTTCTTGCATGTCAGCAACATTAAGCGAATCTGTAATGTTGCCATGCTCTTCATTCTCATCATTCTTTCTACCATCATCATCTCCATTATCAACTCTATCATTAACTCTATCATCATCTCTATCATGACAGATCTTACAGAGGTATTTCTTGACTCTGAGGATCCATGCAACACAACGACAAAGTTGATACCATGAGGAGAATCGTGTAAGTAGTTTCTCCATTGTATCTGTTGCTTCTTCTGTCAACGCTGTGCTGACTACTAATTTCTTTTTAACTTGTGGATCATCAGCTAGCTCTTCAGCGTTGTTTCCAATGGTAGTCTTTGGCCACTGGTTTTCTGCTTTGTGTAAGAAGTCTGGACCATCAGTCCACCTTCTATTCTTGAGGAAGCAATCAACGGCTAAGCCCCTTGAGCAGTCGTCTGCAGGGTTTGAGCTGGTTCCTACATACTTCCATTGGTGTGGCTGGGAGCCATCTCTAATCAGTGCGACTCGATTAGCCACAAAGGTGTGGAATCTGGCGGTGTCATTGTTAATATACTTGATCACGGTCTGACTATCAGTCCAGAAGTATGTGCTTTCGACCTTCAACTGTAGTTCCTTTTGCAACATGTTGTTGACCTTTACTGCCATTGCAGCTGCAGTTAACTCTAGGCGAGGTATAGTTATGATCTTCAAAGGAGCAACTCTTGCCTTGGCTGTCAGGAGAGTAAGATGCACTTGACCACTCTCATTAACGAATCGTAAGTAACTCACTGAACCATACCCCTTCTGACTTGCATCACAGAAGTGGTGCATCTGGACTTCACTTTCTCCAAAGTCCTTGGGCTTGAAACATCTTTCGATGGTGAAATCTGACAATTTCGGTACTTCATCAAGCCATCTTTCCCAACGGGTCAGAAGCTCACTAGGAATAGACTCATCCCAACCAAGCTGCAGCTTGCTTAAGTTCTGCATTATTTGTTTTGCTGGCAGGATTGCTGGAGCAACAAATCCTAGCGGGTCATAGATGGAGCTTACAGTTGCTAGGATGCCTCTTCTGGTAGGAGGTCTCTCTTTTACTTTAATATGGAAGCCGAACCTGTCGGTTTGTGGTGACCATAGCAACCCTAGCACCTTTTCTGATGGTAATTCTTCATTCTTCAAATCTAGTGTCTTTGTAGTCTCAGCTCTATCGTCTTCAGGGACTGACTGCAACACTTCTTTTGAGTTACTCAACCACTTTGTCAACTTGAAGCCACCATCCTTACACAAGCTGGTGAGATCACTGACGAGTTGAATAGCTTTGCTTTCACTTTCGATAGATTTGAGGTAGTCATCGACATAGAAGTTGGACAGCACTGTGTTGCATACTTCTTCGCTGTATTTCTCCTTACCATCATCAGCGGTCTTTCTCAGTGCAAAATTGGCACATGAAGGTGACGAAGTTGCGCCGAACAAGTGCACATTCATCCTATATTCCTTCAGAGGCAGACTCAGGTCACCGTAGGGCCACCATAGAAATCTTACTAAGTCTCTGTCTGGTTCTGGTACACGCACTTGATGGTACATTGCTTTTATATCTGCTACAACTCCAACAGGGTGCTCTCTAAACCTTCTCAACACACCTACCAAGTTGCTTGTCAAGTCGGGTCCTTTTAGTAATTGTGAGTTTAAAGACTGGCCCATGTACTTCGCCGCACAATCAAATACAACTCGCAGCTTGCCCTTGGTGGGGTGAAACACCCCATGGTGGGGGACATACCACACCTTGCCATCCTTTCTATTGCATGCATCTTTGGGCACTTCTTCTGCATAATCATTTTTGAACATATCATTCATGAATGCAGTGTATTGGTCGTTGAAAACCGAGTCCCTTTCTAACTTCCTCTTCAGATGGCATGCCCGCAATTCGGCTTGATGTATATTGTTCGGCAATTTCATGTCATCATCTTTGAGCGGGAAACCTACTTGGTAGTGCCCATCTACATACTTGATTGATGCTTCTACTTTGTTTAGGAATTGTCCTTCACTCACGCTTCTCTCTGGTTTATCGTCAATGATTCGCTCATTGAACTCAGCATTGTAGAGTTTCTCTAATTGCTGGTCAATAGTGTCATGTGCCTTAATTCTGTGGATGACTGATGTCCTTTTGTGTTCTTTATTTTTGACACCATACACTGTCCATCCGAGTCTAATTTGGCAGGCGAAAGGTCCGTCACCTTGGCTATTTACTACATGTATTGGCTCAAATGCTTTAGGCACATTATTTCCTATGAGGAGACCAATATGGCATTGAGATTCATCACTTAATCTTCCTAGCTTAACTCCTTCCATATATGGAATTGCATCAATATCATCCTGGTTGATAATGTCAGCCAAGTCACCAGGGATCTTATCTTGTGTGTATGCCTTTGGAAGAGAGATGATATTATTTCTGTTCATGTCAGAAACTTCTAAATCTTGGATGATTTCACTGTCTACTATGATATCATCTGTTATGGTTTCAATTTCCAGCTTGGTTTTCTTGCCTTTAAGGTTGGTCTGAACCCTGGAAATATGGAAACTTTCGGGCCTCATAACTTCTAAATTGTTGGTCCGAAGTATATAAAAATATACATATTTAGAATGGCAAAGACTTGATAAGTTCATCTGTGAGGTCAAATTTGGGCCAAAATGGCACTTTTGCTCAAATCCTAAAAATAACGAGTTTTGGCCCACTTCTTTTCGTGCATCGTAACAAAAAAATTCTTGGGCCAAAATGTTTTTTAAATTTATTTTTAAAAACTAGATCAAAATATCTAGGACCCGTTTTTTCATTTTTTTGAATTTCGACCAACTTTGAGAAATTTGCGCCAAAAATGGTCAAAAAATGCTGATTTTTCAAAAAATCATAAAAAACCCGATTTTGGCCCAAATTTCAAATATTTTTGGTGAAATTGGTCAAAATTCAAAAAAATGAAAAAACGGGTCCTAGATATTTTGATCTAGTTTTTAAAATTAAGAAGAAAAAAATTGGCCCAAGAACTTTTTTGTTACGATGCACAAAAAGAAGTGGGCCAAAACCATTATTTTTGGATTTTGGGCCAAAAGTGCCATTTTGGCCCAAATTTGACCTCACAGATGAACTTATCTAGTCTTTGCCATTCTAAATATGTATACTTTTATATACTTTAGACCAACAATTTAGAAGTTATGAGGCCCGAAAGTTTCCATAATTCCAGGGTTCAGACCAACCTTAACATGCAGTTCCTTTTGCAACCTTTCAGAACAGAATACAGCATCACTGCCGTTGTCGAGGTAGGCGTAAGTTTCTACAGACATTCTGGAAACTCTTGAGTAGACTATGACTGGTATAATTGTGGGATATGATTCACTTGATTTAACTCCGGCGCCTGTAAGCCCACATGTCTGATTAGCAACTTCACCAGACTTCTGTGTCTCTTCCTGTTTCACATGTAGCACTGTTGGATGGCGCTTTTTACATGTCTTGCAGGTAAGCTTGTATTTGCAGATTTTACTGTAATGTGTTGCTTTCTTTAGGCAGCCAAAACAAACTCCCAACTCTCTCAGATACTGCAACCGGTCACTTATAGGCTTTTCCTTTAATTTGTTACACATTTCCAAAGTGTGATCTTTACCCTTGCAATATGTACACGGCTTGTCGGCTCCTGGGCTACTTGACGACACATTTGGCCTGGCTCCTGGACTATATGACATTACATTTGGTCTGGCTCCTGGACTATTTGATGTCACACTTGCCGACACAGCTTCTGTGTTTGTTGCTAGATTTCTTCTAGCTTTATAAGTCTGATAGTTTGGGTTTTTTACCCTTTCTTCCTTCTTAGTACTATCTTCCTTCTCCGTCACACTTCTACCGTAGGCAGCATTACTTGCGATTCTAGCCTGTTTTTCTAGAAAGGAGGTGAAGTCTTCAAATGTTACCACTTTGTTTCTTTCTTCTTCTACATAATCTACTTGTCTCCTCCATCTGTCTCTCATACTATATGGTAACTTCATCATCAACATTCTAATGTTTGCTGTACTTTGCAACTCATTAGTATAGCCCAGGCTGGTCATGGACAAAAATAATGACAAATCTTGTAGCCCTGAACTATCACCTTTCACATTCGGCCACTGCCTCATCTTTGCTAAGTAAGCCTCTGCAATCTTGTGCTTATTACCATATTTCCTTTCCAGCAACCTTTTTGCTTCCAGGTAACCAACCTCATCATCCATGTGAATACAACCTTTCACCAAACTGTTGGCTTCACCTCTTGTGTACTGTTCAAGATAGTACAGGCGGTCTCTATTGCTTTTGCTCTTATTTTCGATTATGAATTCGAAGGCTCTTATAAACGTAATATACAGAAGCGGGTCTCCAGTAAATGTCTGTAATGTCCGCTTTGGTAAACTCGCTTGTTTATGTTGTTCGACCAGCAGCCTTGTCAAGTTGTCTTGGTTGCGTGCCAAATTTTGCCGTGGCAACATGACTTGTTTTTTCTTCACATCAGGCTCTGGTGACGAAGTTACTCTATGACCGTACTTTACTGATGAAGGCCCTTCATGTTCATACTGTACTGTTCTTGACCATACTGTTCATCAATATTTTCATATTTAGTGGCAGACAAATAATGTGGGGGTATTCTGTCCCCTGTACTCTCTGATTCCTCAGGTGGTGCTGCAGGAAACAAGACTTCACTTTGTGGTGGAAAGTTGACTTGCATAACTTGACTGGTTGTTAACCTGCTTCTTGGTTGAACTTGTTGACCTAAATCAGTATGTACTTTACCATCAGTAGTCATGCCCACTGCTGGTTGCTCTTTTGCAAGTCCCAACTCCACATGTGTGTATTTTGGTCTTGCCCCTGGATTTAGACCTACAGCACCAATTGTATCATGTCTAGCTAGGAACTTGCCATCAATTTCTTGACTTTCTCTGGTGTTGTGGTTCAACCACTGCCTCACTGATGTGTTTGTATCTGGTTGAGCTTCTGTGAGGTCATCAAGCACCGATTTTGGTCTACTTCTTAAGCTCTGGGATTTATGTTCATAATCCTCCAATACATCTATTTTGGCTTACTGTATGTTTAATTCAGTCTTCATTTCCAACCACTCCTTTTGTTGTTGTAAGTCCCTTTCCCTAGCTTGGATACTGTGTTGCAAGTCTCGCGCCTTTGCTTGCATTTCTTGTTCCAAGTCTCTTGCCCTTGCTTGCATATTAAATTCCTCACTTTCTAAAGCTTGTTTTTCCTTCAATGCTTTGGCTCGACATTCTAGCTCTACCTTTCTCGTTGCTGCTTGTAATAAAGCATATTCTGTACTTTTAGATAGTGCATCACTTTTATAAGATCTTCTGCTTCTTAATTCGGAACCGCTTTTATGAATCGACATGATGTCTTAGATAGTACTGAAACGAACGAATTAACGAAACGACGCCGATGCAAGCAACGAAGCGCAATACTTTTCTAAAGTGAACAACGGTTCACAAATTTATGTGAGAAACTATACGTAGGACCTGTGTGAAGTGTGGTTTGTGAGGCTAGATGTGTCAAAACCTGAAATAAATACGAATGTCAGTACACGAAACTTTGCTTGAATGCAGGCCCTACGTTGCTTACTGACGGGTGGGAGAAAGCTCGATGCACCCGTTTATCGTGTGCCGACGGGCGGGAGTAAGCTCTTTGCGCCCGTTTTTGATAATAAAATATCACAAAACTCTTTTTTAGGTAGAAGTCCTGAGTCAGTGTTGTATGATTCTATGAGTTATTCCTGCATGCACTAGCTGTGCAACTGCAAGATTACTAATGTCAGTATTAGAGTTGTACATCCAGGCACTTGCTACCAACTTTATTCATGTATTTGAATTGTCGTAAGCGACTTGCGAATTGTCGAAAGCGACTCGCGAATTGTCGTAAGCGACTCGCGAATTGTCGTAAGCGACTCGCGACTGGTGGGAGTAAACTTGTTACCCCTTTATTAGATATTTATTAAAATACCACAAAGCTATTTTTCAGTAGTAGTCCCGTGTCAGTTTGTGCTTTTGATTCTACAAGTCATTCCTGCTCAACGGTGCAAGAGATCTAATGTCAGTGTTTGAAATGTACATACAGGCAGCTACTACTGATATCTTTATTTGATTTTACGATTCTGATTCATAGGTCTCAATAACTTCTTTGAAGTTCTAATCTGTAAGCTTCTACCAAATGTGCATTTATCTACATGCACACTCATTAATATTTGCTATATATTCAGTGACGTCTGACATGACTGGAGCTGCCGTATTCTGTTTGTGCCAAAGCAATGTTTATGTTTACACTGCTGACACGACCTTAAGCTTTTAGCTATTTTTAGGTAAGCTTACAAAACAGACGCTCAACTGAACCTTTATTTGGCAACTCTTAATACCAACAAACTAGTTTTTACAAATGTAGGAGCAAACTTGGATCACTCCCTTGAGCTGATTATGCCGGAACCGGGAATGTAGTTACCGTCCTTACTGCTTTCAACGCATGAATAAACAACTTGAAATTTTGATGCATCAGATGACAAAGGATACGATTAGTATCTTAAGAAGCTTTATTATCTGCTCTTGATTTCTTCTTAGCTGGTTACATCAGACACACAATATAATTATGAATATTCTATGGTAAAAACTAGTTTAGGACCAATGGTCCCAGCACTCAAACACTTGCAATGGTCAAGATGGCAGCCCCCAGTGCCAAATTCGGCACCAAATTACATGTGATTGATGGGCTGCAGGCTATGTTTAGCTTATACTTCAAGGGCGCTCATCACATAAACAAACATGCCATAGGAATGCAATGATTAAGGATGCACAACACTTAAACAAACTTTGAATTTAGGTAAATGGCATCAACAACGACATTAAAACATGTACGACAACAAAAGAATATGGGAAGGTGCAAGTAAAACATATTACTTGTTGCACCCCTTCGCAAATTCTCTTGTGTAAAGATGTCTAAAGAACTCTAAGTGTTTCTAATGCGTCTGATAAGAAGTTTAGTCGTTATTCAATATTGCACGACATGATGCTCTCTTTTAGACTAAATCTATTCTATCGTTCTGCATTTGGAACATTACCAGGCATCGGCGAGCTATCCTAGGTTTCAGCACAAAACCCCAAAATCGGCGAAACTCGAGTATTCTTTTGTAACTTATTCTTGAATTTTTCTCAAAATGATACACTTAGGATTATACCTTTTAAAGGCATGGGCGATGTATGAAAATATGACGAGGAACTTTTTGTTTGAGTAGCATTACCGGGTGAATTAGGTCGAGAATTAAGCATCGGAATCACAGAAATTAATCTGTAGCGTATAGCACACTTTATTGTGCATCATAATATGCAAATTTTTATTTTATTCGGTTGATTGGTTGCGAGGAAATGAGTGAACACATAATATTCACACATCAATGCAATTCATTCCAAGTTTAATCAACGGGCGCTTTTCATACTCGCTCACCCCTTCCTAAAGTTTGTGTATCTCAATAAATTTAGTCCTCTTATCTATTGTATAACTTTATACTTGCCTTCACATTGATACACGTTGGTGGAATGAAAAGAAACTTAGATTTTTGAACTCGTATAACATTAACAGCTTTAATTCTTTATGCAATATGTTCAAACACCCAAGAAAAACATGATTAAAGTGATGTCCACAAGGTTCTTCTTATACAGTCTACTATTTGTCATTAAACAATTAAGATTAATCTTATATTGAAAATCCTAGTCCTTATGTCATGTGTTGACTTGAACGACATAAGATAAATAACACTCTATTCATCATCATTATTTAATATTTAACATCGTGCATTATTTAACATTTGAACAAAACCTGATTAATTGTTTTGCAAGAGACAGATTGTTTAAGATGAACGAAAAGGATTTCACCAAACAAAATATAAAGCCAATCGGCTTCAACCACTAGTGTGTATTGTGTTGATTAACCTTTCTTTCAAACTTGGAATGAAGTGAAATGAAGCATACGTTACGTAATCGCTCATTTCGTCGCAATCACTCAACCGATTAAAGTAAAATTTTAATTTTATGTTAAAACATATATGATGCAGAATAAAATATGCCAAATATTTTTTTTTTTTTTTTTTTTTTTAATTTTTGAGTTCTGATACCTATAGCTAAATTTTTTTTCTGGAACACCCTGTATAGCAAAAAAAGTACATTTTGACTTTTTAATGGTTCAAAATGGTACATTTTCTGTCATTTATGTTGAAACATTAACAATATTCCTCTTATTGGTTTTAGTAAACATGCACCCTACCCAATTGTAACTTTCAGCTTCGATGATGGACTGGCATTTTAAGGTGCTTACGGTTCAAGGGAACACTTGAGGATTCAACAAATAGCAATCACAGAATTCATAGATTGGTGGA
The DNA here is from genome assembly GCF_039555335.1 of Amphiura filiformis. Classification (NCBI taxonomy): domain Eukaryota; kingdom Metazoa; phylum Echinodermata; class Ophiuroidea; order Amphilepidida; family Amphiuridae; genus Amphiura; species Amphiura filiformis. The sequence continues at coordinate 62,112,837 of NC_092631.1, read as the reverse complement.
TGTTTCAATCCAAGTCCGGATAGGTTTGCGCCAGGTTCAGCTGCAACCAGCCTAGTTGATGCGATCTGATTATGATGAATTTCCATGGCAGCGTAATTACAGCGCTTTGAACCCTCCGAGATCTGGGAAAAGGCTATATAAACACCGAAAATCATTTGGCATCTAAATCATCTGGTTTGTTTTTATTGATCATTGTTGTTGGTGTTTTAACTATTAGAGTTCTGAATATGAGCAAGTTCCTCCCGAAATTAGCCATTTTGCTATTGAAAATTATATAATAGACAATTAATGGTATTGAACCTTCGGGCCTCTGTTTCCATAGACGCAGTGGGCTGGCATATTCTATAAAGGCCTATTAATTGGTCTGATGGTTATTAGTACACTGATGATAAGTCCATGAAGCACTTCAACGCATGATCATGTATAACATACACTTAGAGGCACAATCAAACGTAGTGTTTATTTAAACGTTCATATGATATTATGAGATATTATTAAGCAGACTTGTAGCATTGGGACCCGCCATATGTACGGGTACGGGACGGGTCTCAGCCCATGGGTACGGGTACAGGTACGAGTTCCAGGTCATGGGTATGGGTACGGGTTGACATCTTTACACAAGAGAAGGGTGCAACAAGTGATATGTTTTACTTGCACCTCCTCCCATCTTGTTTTACTATCGTAATTTGTGGAAGAAGAAGCATTTTTTGTGAAAACCACATTCGCCATAATGACCATTGGATGACCTTTGACCCCGAATAGGTCATGTGACATCTGTGCCCCCACCCAATGGTCCTTGATGGCACGTTATAGGACAGACGAAAGAAGAAGAACCAACGCAAAACAGTACTTTCAAAGAACACGGTAAAAAGAGCGCCTTAGCCGTGAAAAGGCAAGAAGAATCAGAAGCAGATTCAGATTCGCTTGAGAATATATAGGCGTACATACGCTCATTCGATCAGGCTGAGTTCACAAAAGAATATATTATGTTGTTACGAGTCGTACTGGACTCAAGGCCAAAATCACCTTTTACCCGAAATCACACGAATGCACAACACAAATACACTGCTTGATTAAACTGACAAAATTGGAGTCTTTAATTGAAAGCAAGATATGATTGGTACAATATATGACAACAAATGCACATACAAAAAAAAGAATCGCACAGCCACAATAATATTTTAACTTATTAGTACTTAGCCAGCATTCTTCTTCTTGACGATAACAGAGTTCTTGCAATGTTCTGGACGGCTGATGTAAATATCCTTAATCACGTGTCCTGCGAAAATCAGCGAAGTTCTTTGTACACTTGCACTTATAAATATCCTTGCGTATAAAATCCTCACACAAAAAATGGTGCTGCTTCCTCCAAACAATGATCTCCTTTAATTGCGCCGCTTTCTCCAAAATGGTGTTTCTTTCACCAATTACTCTTTCTCAAGGGAACAGGCTTCTTTAACACTGCTCTGCTGTATTTGACAGATGTGTTGGTTTTTATAAACCCAGCAAACACCAGCAATTCGAAAGAAGACCTTTAATCTTTTGATGAGGAAGAGCACATTAGTGTACTTGAAATCTCCTTTGTTACTGTATTAAAAATAGCTCAATTATTGGCTATGTAAACTGGTGAAGATGTACTTCTTTTTGAAGCACGAAGACCAACACACACATGTGGAGTTTTACAATCTCCCATGAGATTCTGTAAAGTCCAAACTCCAGCCAGTACTCATGCAAAACCCATCATCTATTAATAAACCATCACTTCATTCACATCTTTACAGATGATGCAAGCTTGGGATTTCCCAAGATTAATTATACACATTAACCTTTCTCATTACATCACTTCCTGGGGATTTCTCCTATAGTGCAATACACTGAACTGGGGATTTCCAAGTTCCAAACATAAATCTGACTTTGTTTACAATAATTGGGGGGGGGGTCCCAAAATGACTTAAAACACCAACTCTTGCAAGTGCAATGGGGTTTCCCATCTCATGAAATACTTTCAGCTTGTAAACAAAGCTAATTAACTAAATTAAATTACTCAGGGCACAGCACAATGTGAACTCAGCCTAATCGAATGAGCGTATATCGTATACTTCTATGTGATCGCAGCCTAATAGCTCCTAATGTGTCTCAAATTGTTCCTCTCATCACTACGAATAAAAAGGTCAATTGTCATAATTATGTCAAAAATTTCATACAAAGAGGTCAAATTTAAAAAATGGTCCGATTTCATCGAAACTGGTCTCAAATTACTCTCCTTAACAGAGGAAATCTCAAACATATCACATTTTTACAATTTTAGTACAATTTGTATTGTCATGTCCCCTTTCAGAGTTTATGTAACCAAAGTCGAATACGTACATGCATAACTTTTGACCCAAGATTTCATCCAATTATACAGTTCTCAAACAAGTTATTTTCCCATTTCATTTGCCGAGAGTTAGGATTGAATCGGTTCATGTAGAACATTTGGTCTCTGTGCATGAGACATTTGACATTTGACCAGGTTTACCCTATGATTCCTGAACTAAGCATTCTAGTGCAATATGACAGTTGGCCTTTTTATTCCTAGCAAAGACATTTTGAGGTATATTACAACATGATAAATTTTAAATGTTGTCCCTATTATAACCTTGAGACCCTTCCTGGAAAGCATAGGAGTCAAAGAAAAAAAATTGCACAACTTATAATTTTATCACTTGAGGTGTAAGGATGCAAAATTGGTTCCATTAATGTAGCAAGACAAAAAGCTAACTCAAATATCACTACAGAACGCCATGTACTATGCGGTGAATGGAGAACATTATTGCGGCCGGACCGCAGCCAAATGAAATGAAATGAAATGAAATGAAATGAAATGAAATGAAATGAAATGAAATGAAATGAAATGAAATGAAATGAAATGAAATGAAATGAAATGAAATGAAATGAAATGAAATGAAATGAAATGAAATGAAATGAAATGAAATGAAATGAAATGAAATGAATTGAAATGAAATGTATTTTCCTTTTGCATGGGACACAAAACACATTTGACTATCTTTGACCAGTTTTGTAATATGTGCGTCCCCTGCAATTTTTTTTACTGTTATTTGCGAATTAATTTAGGTAACAATGTAAATGTACATTAAGAGCTTTTTACGGCCCAAAGTTATTACGCTTTTCTTTTATTCTTATAATGCTTTTTTACGTCAAAACAAATGTATTCAAAGGTCAAACTATTAATAAAACAAATCATCTTTAATGCGATGTTACAGACAAACATGGAGCATTAGCTTTTTTGATAATCCGTACATGAATATTCAAACGTAAGTGACAGATGCAAAGATCACGTAAATAGCTTTCAAATAATAAAAGAATACATTTTTGACCAATGCAAACCAAATCTACACACAAATAGTCCTTTGTACAACTGTCCGTGATCACTCCTGCAGTATACACAGCATATTGATTAAATGTATTTAAAGGTGCAATATTCAAATACCACGTTATACGCATTTCTTCGATCAATTACCCATGATTAAAATTTTTAAAAAGTTATACAAATTCAAAGTTATAAAAATGCTACGATATTTGACATAATTAATTTTAATACTGTAGAATCTAAAAAATCCAGCGCAATATTATTTCAACTTTAAGATTGGTATCACCCCTAACTTGTTGGTCTTAAAGCCATATTTTAACATTTGCTGAGGAGAACACCCTCAAAAAAATTTAAATTCTGGTTTTTACAAAATCCGAGATTTTGAATAAAACGATGGAACCGACGTTTTATTATTACGATGGAAATATTAGTCGAACACGTATGCACAGTACGTACACGGCGTGCGGGATACACAAACACACACACCCAAAGGATCGTACCGTATTACAACCGCGGGAGTAACATGCATGGCCGCTAGTAGTAAATTCCAATTTTCTATGCTTGTTCGGCTCAAAATTAAAAGGGGGCATATCTGACAGTAAAAGCTAACATTTTATGGAAAATAAATACTAATCTATTTTTACAGAAATGTTATAATATGGCTTTAAGTATATAAATATATTATGTATTATATATTTAGAATGGCAATACCGTAAACATTCGCCTAATTTCGCACCTGGGCTGATTACCTTTGGGGTAAATTTCATGTACTTAATAGAGAGCTCCTTCCCAACAAGAATTAAGGGTACATGACCTTATTTGCTGATGGGATTTGTATGGGAGGGCACTTTTAGTTTATGTCTAATTTTCCAGTTATGTCAAGGGAGCCCATAGCGCCATTAGGCGAACGTTAACGGTAGTTGGATTAATCCACCTGTGACGTCAGATTTTTCTAAAAATGCTTAGTTTTGGATAAAATCATTAAAAGCATGATTTTGACCTAAACCTTTTGGACAAGATAAAGAAAATTGAAGATCTAAAACTCATTTCTTTATTTTGTTTTTTAACAAAATTATCCACTTTGACCAAAAATGGTTAAAATCTGGGGAAAAATCAAGCTTTTAATGATTTTTTTTCCACAATTGAGCATTTTAAAAACATTTTTGGTGTATTCTAAGATTTGATCAAAGTTTTAAAATACAAGATGTCTAGCTTTTTGTTTTGTCCAAAACTGAGCTTACATAAATCTGACGTCACAGTTTAATTCACCAAATTGATGCCATATACTGGTAATGGTATAACAGTTATTATACAGATAACTGGATCAGAAATGAAACGCACTGATGTAAATTATAACAAATTAATCACGGGAGCAAAGAAATTGCCTGAAACTGAATTTGGACCAGCAACCAGTGCGTGTGTAACGCTCTAACTAAATGAGCTATTCACCATACTGTTAGTGGTGTTCCCATTGATGAATAGTTGTCAAGCTTTCAATGCTCAATCAGCAAGCAGTACAACATTGTATATTAGGATCAATATGATACCATCCTTAAAGCAGTATACAGACTTTTTATTGTACGTACAATATTGTATGTACAATATGTACGTTATTTAATCTATTGCCATTCTATTTCCAGTAATGTTTAAGTTCTAACGAATGTTTGATGACGTAAAATCGATAATATATTTCTGCTAGATATTGTATGTAACATATTATCGATTTTTCGTCATCAAACATTCGTTAGAACTTAAACATTACTGGAAATAGACTGGCAATAGATTAAATAACGTACATATTGTACATACAATATTGTACGTACAATACTCGGAGTCTGAAGCTCGCTTTACTCTTAAATATTTTAGACCAACAATTTAGCTGTAATGAGGCCCAAAAGTTGCAATAATTATAGTGTTGATGTCAACATTAACATTACAATATCATGAAGCAGGTTTATCAGGTTTGGTAATTAACGAATTTGCCTAAATCAATTCTTGTTATTCTTGGTACCCAGCAAACACAAAATGTGTTCGATATCATTCGCAAAAAGGTTAGAAAACGGTTGCCAGAAAACGTTTAAATGTCGGGGTATATAAAAGACATACAAAGGGTATAAAATGTTTTCATAAAATTCAAAAACATTTGTTGACAACTTACTTCAAATATTCTAACATAATGTTATTGAAGTGTTGACACAATATTTGGCAAAAAAATGTATGCCAAAAATATTTTACAATAACATTTTAAAAACATTTTAAAAATATTGTTGTAGTGTGTTTTCATGCAAAACGTTTTGAAACATTTCCATTACCTTTATATAAGCCGACATTTTATGTTATTAAAACGTTTTTATCTAAACAAAAACCCAAACTATAACATGTATAAAACATTTTAAAAACATTTTTGTGCTTGCGGGGCCCAGCAAACACAAAACGTTTTCGACACCATCCGCAAAAGGTTAAAAAAAGTTACCAGAAAACGTTTGAATGTCGGGTTATAAAACGGTATATGTAGGGTATAAAACTTTTCATAACATTCAAAAACATTTTATAATAACTTACTGCAAATATTTTAAAAATATTGTTTATGTGTGTTTTTCATGTTTGAGAAAACGTTTTCATGACCTTTTATAACTAACATTTAAAGTTTTAAACGTTTTACTAAACCAAACCGAAAAATAAACTTAGGACCACTCATTAATATTTACCAACTTGAAAATAATTATAAAGACACCAAAGCTGCGGTGTGGATAACATGTTTATTTACGTGGTGGCAAAATATTTGGCAAAAGCAATTTTGCAAAATAAATTTTACAATAACATTTTTTTTCATTTATATTTTAAAAAATTTTAAAAATATTTTTGTTATTAAAACGTTTTTACCAAAACCAAACATATAACCGGTATAAAACGTTTTTAAAACGTTTTGTGTTTGCTGGGTACATGCAAGATACAACATTTTAGATAGGTTATACATTAACGTCAATTTGTTTACATTTCGAAAAGGATGCTTAACTAAGCTATTCACTACTGTTAGCGGTGTTCACCTTGATGAATAGTAGTCAAGCTTTCAATGCCCAATCAGCAAGCAGTACAAAATTGTATATTCGGACCAATATGATGCCATCCCTTACCTTAAATTATTGTATACCAACGATTTAGCTGTAATGAGGCCCAAAAGTTTCAATAATTCCAGGTTGATTGCTAACCTTTATCTGTATCACTTTAAAGGCTCTATCAGTGATCCAAGTGAAAGCGTTGGGTGCTTTTTTCATATAAAAAAAATTGGGAAAAAGGGCAGTGTTGATAAATATGAAGCTTCGGTTAAATGCATGTAACAGCATCCGTTTCTGTCCGTACGCACAAATTAACTCACTTTATACTTATTTTTTTCTTTCAATATCATGAATATGTTTGTTCATGATAATATTGTACACTTTTTAAGCGTGCTTAAAGGTAAGGTTAATAACCAAAGCTGATTATTCTGTTACAGTATCCATGTTGCCTGTTTACACGCAAGATACTACACTTTAGGTTATACAGTTACGTAAATTTGTTTACACTTCTGAAAGGATGCTTAAGATTTATTACTTTAATGCAGATAATATGTTCATACAATCGGGTGCGTTTTTATGCAACGATGTCATGCAATTTGTCTATCCCATTAATTCCAATAGTAATATCCCAGCAAACACACAATGTTTTTTGACATCATTCGCGGAAGGTTATAAAATGTTTTAAATGTGGGATTATATAAAGGGTATAATAATAGAGAGTATAAAACGTTTTCATAATATTATAAAATACATCTTGATAACCTACCGCAAATATTTTAACATAATGTTATTTCAGTGTTGACAAAATATTTGGCAAAAATGTTTGCAAAAAATAGTGTATAATAACATTTTAAAATTATTGTTGTAGTGTGTTTTCATACAAAACGTTTCAAAATGTTTTCATGACCTTTATATAACGTTTAACTTTATAACATTTAAAGTTATTAACACGTTTTTACCTAAACCAAAACCGAAAATATATCTTGTAAGAACTTTCAAAACATTTTTGTGTTTGCTGGGATACACTTTTAATATTTATCAGCTTGAAAATAATTATAAGATAGTCAAACCAATTAGTTTCGTCCGGTGAAAACACGGAGGAGGCTTGATTGTTCAGGTATCTGATTTAAGTTACATCTCAACATGTGTTTAAACACTTCTTTAAACATGGGATGTTTTGTTCCGTACAAGAATGGATTAATGCACCCGTTAATTAACACCAAAGCTGCGGTGTATGGTATAGCTGGATCACTTGAGTCGATTAGTAGGCATAAACCGTACGGTGTAAAACATACAAAATATGCACACACAACATAAAACATATTTTTTGTGATTTGCATCTGACGTTTTTTAAAAACATCTTTCGTACTCGATCTATTTGGATCTTTAATTGTAACTACCATGTCCTTTTCTGCTTCATTCGACGCGTCTTTGCTTACACGAACTGTCATTGTTCTTGTGTGGCTACGTACATAAAGAAATATTTTAACGTATGAGATTATAATTAAAACAAAGGGGAGCGGATAAAGCCCGAGTGCCATAATAGCGTCATAAATGTCGGTGTGAGGGGCCGTTGACTGAGCAGAGCAGCTACTGTATTTGCTGTTATACCCTAAAGAACCGATTTTACACAAAGGTGGAACAATTGCGATACAAAATGGTATAATCCACGTTGACCCGATCCATATTATTAAAGTTTTGTCGTTATAAATTTGGTTGTACATTTGTTTAGGTCGTGTTATTAAAACAAGCCTATTTAACCCGATTAAAGCCATACTATATAGACTGCTCCCAACACAAAGAAATAATACCCCTGCAGCCCATGAACACACCCATGGTGATATTGGCCAACCACTTCGGGAAAGCAACGCAACAGCATTCCAAGGAATTATCAAAGATGTCAGAATATCAGCACAGCTTAAATTCACTACAAATGCATTGGTAGCATTTCGCAATTTTCGTGATAATATCACAGCAAGTATTACCAGGCTGTTTCCACATGTCCCTACAATTGAAGCGATAATAAAAATCGATGCAACGATTGCTCGTTGTGGGTAGTCATGAAAAACAAACGATGCCTCACCAGTGTTGTGCTTAAATAATTCGTTTGTTTGGTTGTCTGCTTTATACTGCACACCATCCATTTTCTATTGTAAGAAATACGAGTTTAAGAGAGCATACTTCTATCACACTCAACGTAACTCACCAATATCTTCTCTGTTGAATATAAAATGCATGGAAATAGAGAATCAAAACGCTTATACGGCTATGTAATCAATTGAGCGATGCGCCATTCAACTCGTAAGCACAGTATTGCAATTGCACATAATTTATTTTATTTGCTTTGCCAGCTGTAGAATACACCCGTCATTAACGTTAAATATCAAGTATAATACCAGCGATTGCAGAGAAGCGCATAAATTTATGCTCCGAGAGATGCTATATAATGTGTGTAGCCTGAACGTAACAGAACATCAGATAAGCTTATGCCAACCACCTGAGGTGAATATCGGGTTCACAAAGACGCAACATTTTTCAACATGAATAATAGAATCCAGGCTTTCATGTGTACGTAATAACACTCCTGAAAATAGTTCTCTTGTGTCAACATGCAGCTCGCATTTCGTATTGACGGCGTAGTTTAATATAAGTCGGAATATCTACCAAGAGTATCCAAACTCTATGTTATTCCACGCATACAATTATCAAGCACAGCTCATGTCCAACCCGGGTATTCAACACTTGTTGAAATATTTCACAAAAGTAAAACAATAAAATACACAACATGTAGCTCGAGTATCATATCCACGTCTTCACTGACTGTGATTCTTGGATGTATCTGTCCCAAAACCGTAGGGTGATATTCTGATATATAATAGTATAGTGAGTATACTAGAACCTCAGCCTAATTTTGCGATTGACCTGGCATATTTCGTCTCGTGAGAAAAATCGCTATGTGAGTAGAAAACACAAAGTTCTTCACCCCCAGTATTCATCTCAATGCATATTATACTAAAATCAAATAAGCAATGTCTTAAGGTGTAATTTAATCGCGTTGAAGCACGCCCCGATGTTTAATTTACTCTAGCTCAACCTATGACAAACCGCATGTATAACGAAGGTATGGGAAATAGTTGATCTTTGGGTGATGGATGCATTGTCAATAGAAATAATTACTATAACCAATAGATATTGATGGCACCAGTCAAACCGGGTGACACGTAATTAATATTCTCTTCATAGCAAGTCCCAAGTTTCAAGATAATCTATTCATGCATGGCCATCATCATCATTAATTTAATCACTATTAAATATAATCATTATTACCGCACGTGGCCACCTAAACCAATTTTGTCCAGAAAATAAACTTTGCACACCTAAAAATCATAGTGCATTAGTTCGGTAATCTGCGGCAAGTTAATGATGACCCCCACAGTACCGTACTCTACTCTACCAAACGAACTCTTTAGCTTCCTTTTATGGTCCTATTACACATTCAAGATGTTAACAAAAAATAATTCCCAGCATTCCGGCCATATTCAAGGTTAAAGGTCAACACAGTGGTCAAATTTTAAAGTTGCTCAAATCTGGTTAACAAGCACACCAAATTATTCCTCTCATTGCACGGATTCAGAAAAAGTATGACCTACCTGCGACGTACCGTTCTTGAGTTATAAGCAAAAGGTCAAATTATGTGGGTAGTCAGGTTTTTTTTTGGCCACACAGGGCCCAAAAATTAAAAATGCTCAGATTTCAGCGAAAATGGTCTCAAATTGCTCGTCATGTAAAAACAACTCAAAGAAGGAATCATTTGCACTGTTTAAGGGGTACTACACCCTGTGGTAAATTTGTGACTATTTTTGCATTTTTCTCAAAAATAATAACACACTGGTAACAAAAGTTATGTATATTATTGGGGCAAGGAATCCAAGTACTACACTGAAATTTCAATGGCTCAAGACAAGCGGTTCAGAATATATGATACGAAACGAGGTACATCCTAGCGGTACCTTATTTCTTATTATAAATAACAAACCGCTTGTCTTGGGTCACTGAAATTCCAGTGTAGTAATTGGATTCTTTGCCCCTATAATATACATAATTTTTGTTACCAGTGTTTTATTAGTTTTTGAGAAAAATGCAAAAATAGACACAAATTTATCGAGGGGTACCCCCTTAAAATGATTTGTTATTGACAAAATTGGCCAACAATTACAACCTATTGACCACAACCTATGTTGTGATGTTTCCCATATAACGAAACATCCTACATGGTTACAACCATTCCTTATTTGATTTGTGTTTACATGACAAGCAATTTAAGACCAATGTCGTTGCAAATTTTTGGTCCCTGTGTGGCCAAAAAAACTAACCACTCCCAAAGATTTGACCTTTTTGCTTATAACTCAAGAACGGTATGTCACAGACAGGTCAAACTATGCTTTTTTTGAAATTTAACCACTGTGTTGACCTTTAACCTTGTGGGGGTCATCATTAACTTCCCATAGATACCGGACTACATCTGAAAGGTGATAGTCTGGAGATTATTAAAGCAATTTAATTCATTAGTTTTACCGATTGTGGAGCCCTGAAAACGATCAATTTCGTGAAATCATAAAATTCAGGAACCACTTATTCCCATGATACATTTTATATTATTTCTCTAATATCAGCTACGTTTATCCATCATCCGTAGATATCACGCTTTCCAGAATAAATTAAATTCTAAAGACCGAAAACACGAATGTGATACAAATTTTAAGTACTTGCAACACAAAAAAAATGTTTTCCTTTGGGTCTCATACTCTTACTATATACCACTAAGAATTCTTAAGCTGGTTTCATACTACCCTGCCGCTTGCCGCTGAGCGGCGCGGCGCACGCGTATTGTAGACAAACGGACACAATCAAGGCTTGTCATTGCTTGAAACGCCCTGCTGCCGCTTGAAAGTATGCTGGGGCATCAGACCTTTACTTTAGATGTGTTATGATTTTTCTCCCTACGATATTTGTTTTCAGAAAAACAACATTATGTTTACAAACTTGATGCAGACAAAGGGTTACATTTAAATGTCAATGCTCGATTAATGTTGACTATAAAGCTATGCTACACGGGTATATGTTAATTGACGTTGACTTAAGTTAACAGACAAAATTGGATTCGTTAATCTATTTTCGCTTCAGCGTGTTAACCTTGCTTCTATTACCTTATGAGAGCTGGTCTAGAATACATCAACAACACTACCGTTATTCTTAGTATATCACTCACATAACAAATTGCATATAAATAACTTATGAGATGCGGAAACCGATCCTGTAGTTTTATGATATTGTCAAAGAAAGCGATGTATTGTGATTAAAAATGCAACGGTGTAGGGGGCCCAGGTGTGAAAACGTATGCACAGGTAGCGTGAATTAGAGAATTAAGGTATTGGTTTTAGCCACTGGAGTGCATCTATCGTCTCATATAACACAGGCGACATTATTATTTTAAGTAAAACTACGAGGCGAAGCCGAGTTGTTTTACGCCAAAATAATGATGTCGCCCGTGTTATATGAGACGATAGATGCACGACATGACAGCGGCTAAAAACAATACCTTTATTACACTTCAATTCAAATATAAATATCATAAGTATTACATATTTTAATCAAATTGAATCCTACATTTTACAAGGAACTACCTAGGGCTTAAAATCGATCAATCGATCAGTTGTTGATATGCATCTCCGATTGGTTCAAATAGCGAGCACGCGTATCGCGTTGATGCACACGCGCTGACCCGTGTAATATCGTGTCATATCACACGGGTAAGAACCAATGAGATTGCAGGAACGTTCTCAAGTGTTTAAGAATATTGAATATAGAGAGGTCCATCCCATACAAAACTAACACTTAGCACATGTGTTGCTTGGGTTAAAGGATAAAAAGCCCACGGGCCAGCTCAGTTTTATCCTGCATCCAAGATGGCGGCCAAAACCAAAAAATTCCACTAAAATCCTTTAATAACTCATGTTTACAGTCTTAGAATGTTATGGTACTATTTTGTTTTACCTTAAAATTATGCGCAGATATTGTTTAGGTTCGATACCACTGATTATGTATTACACGGGTTTCCATGAGAAAATGGCTAATTTCGGGTGCAATTTTCTCATATTCAGAACTCTCACAGTTAAATGCCACTAATATCAGGTGAAACTATTCATACGTAGCAGTAAACATAAATAGGAAGCAATTTAAGATTCTATGGTACTCAAATTTTACTCACCGGAACGCTTTAGTGACCCGTTGAAAGCGATCCGGTGAGTGAAATTTGAGTACCATAGAAGTCTTAAATTACTTCCTATTTACGTTTACCGCTACGTATGAATATAAATCATTATATAAGTTAAAGGTATGATTTTATTACCCTTTTTTTTAAATTCAATTTCAAAATTGACGCTATACAATTGAGAAGCCAATTTCACAATTTCTAATAACTTCACAATGCACTCTTTCAGATGCACAAAATCATCATGATCCGTCAGAGTTTTGAGATCTATGCCCTTGATGTCCAGAAAATTCTATTCTAAGATTTGACCCCAGATGGCCTTTGACCTAACCCCTGCAAAATGTTCCGAGATGTTCCCTGGTCATGAAGTTGATCGTCACCGAGTTTGAGCCCCGAATCCGCATACCCCTTACAGATGACCATGAAATGCATTTCTAATATTTGATATCAGCATTACCTTTAACCCGATCCCTGCAAAATGTTTCCTTGTCATGATTAAAGTTGCCAATTTTATCCTGCGTACTTTTTAACACTCGAAAATTACATCTTAATTCAAAATCTTTAAAAAAAATCTTAAAAAAAATACTCATTCCCCATCCGTTTTTAAAACTGTCATGGGCTGGCTTTGAGACATAACAATTTGTTAGCCTAATGTATTGGAAAGTCTTCAACCGGTACATTAGTACAGGGCGCTACGGGTTTGAGATCTTCCTCCTGTGGTTCCTATGAGGGGCGAAGGTCACTGTGGGGGAAATTTCAATATAGTCCCACTATGTTGTAATTTATCTCAAATTGCTCCTATCATCAAACGGAATGAAAGCTTAGTGCAGGAGTTACAAGGTCGAATAGGTCAAAATTACAATAATAGTCCGATTTCATCGAAACTGGCCTCTAATTATTCCCCTTAACATTAGAAATTTTAAACATACATATAATTCACAATTCAAGTGCATATTTGTATTGTCGTGTCCCCCGATCTTGAATGAGCGTTTTAAACGTTTCGACAGTATTTTTGTAGGACATGAGAGCACATCAGACATATCGAATTGCATTCTGAATACGAAGAATGTCTTTATGATATCAAATAATTTTAATTTTTTGAAATTCACGATATAATACCAATTTTATGACTAATTATTAAAATTTGATATTTGTCAAATTTTTGATAAATAACAGTCCTCGATGTAAATTTTATAAATCTAATGATATATTCTTAAAGTGTATGTAGCTGGGAGGAAAAGCCGACGATCAATTGAAGATATGGATTTTTCCCAACAGAAATATGTACAAGCATAACATTTGACCCATAATTTCATTTGATTCTGAGGTTATCTATTTCTCAAATAAATTATTTTCCTTTTTGGTTTGCCGAGAGGAGTAATTTATACAAATTTTGATTTAATCGGTGCCTTTTGAAAATTTGGCTTCTGTGCATGAGATATTGGACATTTGACTTTATTTTAATACTCTATAACTCATGAACTAAGTATCCAAGTGCAATATGACAATTAACTTTTTTATTCCTAACAATCTGAGATATATTACAGCATGATAGAACAGATATTAACTTTTGGCCCCATTATGACCTTGGACCCCTCGTGGGAAGCATAGGGGCATAGAAAAACGGAATCATTTTTTGTTTTATTCTTTGAAGTGTAAAAAAAAAAAAAAACGTTGGTTCCACTAATATAGAAGAAAATATCCAAAAAAAAAAATCACCCCTTAGCGCCATGTACTACATAAGACAATGAAACGTGTCAGACAAACCGGATTGTAAATAGTTAAAACACAGTATGTTCAAATAATACAACAGACTTGGATTAGCGTTTATGTTTATTCTCCTGCAAACCATCTGGAGTTTTCAATCACGCCATTTCTAGCTGATAGACTGCAAATAAATCTGCAAAAGAAGCTGATGCTAGCAATTTCTACCCTATATATAATAATGAGTGTATGTAATAATTGCAGTGTATCGCGGTTTCACATTGCTGAATATAATACAAAGAGCATACATATACATAATTAATTGAACTTTAGTTTTGGAACTTAGGAGTTGGCTTTATTGCCACAATGATGACGATGTCATCATGTTCATCGTCGCCGTTGACCATCATTTTTGCGTTGCTTACTTTGACTTCATCCGTAGGGTAAGTAAAACACTATTGAGAACCAGAAAGCCTTAACTGACAATGGTTTACATTGTGAGTTAAGGCTTTCTGGTTCTCAACCCTGTAATCGTTACGTTTCTTTTAGCATCAATATGAAATTTTTTTTGCTTTGCTCGCTTCGCCCGCATTTGTACCTAACTTATTCTGTCGTCAAAAGGTGATGGATTCACTGTACTTCATTTTTTTTTCAATCACATCGCCCATGTAAAAAAGAAATCTACTTTACTGATGTATTGCTATGAATGTGCCACTGATGAATTGATATAAAGAGGCACACGTCACAGTTTTTTAGTTAAATAGCTAAAGGGTTAATTTAAAGGTTCAATTTACAGACCAAAGAGTTGTGAAAACCCAAAGCACTTTGGTTTCGTGATTGGGTGGGAAATGGATTAGTTCACTGAATGCATCCACAAAGAAAGGGTTGTATATTTACGATTATAGAAGTTAGATTTAGAGGGTTGATAGTTTTATTTTTTTTTTGTGTGTGTCGTATTTGCAGGAGTCAAGAACCACACCTTTGCGAGCAGGTGTTCCAAGTAGAACATCCGGTTGAGGAAACCTACACATCAACACAATCAGTTGAAGAGGTCGTTAACCATGACTGTGATGAGATGTTGTCGCCTGAGTTCAAGCAGGTTCCAATGGGAGATGGGACATGCTTGATTACAAGGTACGATCGTATTTATTAGATTGGATTCATAATTTTATTAATTATTGAGTGCAACAAAATAGATCAAATGGACAGCACAGGATAGTACAAAGTGCTCAACTAGTTTTGTTTGTTTGTTTGTTTGTTTGTTTGTTGTGGGTTCGTTAGTGTATTTGTTTCTTTGTCAAGAAGTATAAACTTAGAGTATAGTTTTGGAACTTACATAATTAAATAAAAGTAAATTGCTGCTTTAGTTTAATTAGTTTCACAACAAACTTTAAATTGAGTACCTTATGCTAAACCTCACGTCTTCATTGTACTTGAAGCATTAAAGCTTAAGGCCTCGGATAACAACGTTTACACAATATTTTTCTGGAACATGGGGTTCTCATGTCGCAGAAAAAATACCGTGCAAACGTTGCTATCCGAGCCCTTAAGAACTTTTGAGCTTTATCACAGACTCTAGAAAGAATGCTGATTATAAAAATCAAGGTTGCGAGCCTGATTGTTGTGGTCGTAGTGGTCAAATTAAACAAAAGTGGCTTTAGTTGCAACAAACCTATTAGTTTGATTTGAGCTGTTGTATTAAAACGATTCTTCGAGTAATTTTAATGTATCAATATTGCTCGATTTACTAGAATATCGCTTGTGAACTTATTACTTATTCCTTAATAAAATCATTTCAGTGAGCTCAACAAATGACGTAGATAAACTTGAAAATTAAGTTGTGCTGACAGAGACAGTTTTGAGTATACAGAAGTGAAATTAATTAATTCTGTAGCAAATCTTGTGGAAAATGGTAAACTAAAATAACTTTTTAACAATGTTAATGGAGATATTTCGAAATGCAGTTTACTTCGCAGTCTTAGATTATCTATTCAAAATTACTCTACTGTAAACCACCTACGATGAAGGAACAATTCGTGACGTTGACATAGAAGCCTTTAAAACTTATCCTCTGGTTTATTTTTTTCCTCCCTTCTTTTTGGATTTGGTGGAGCGGTCTTCCTGGTGCATAGCAATAGCACCTGTTCACTCCAGCCATTCACTGCTCTTTTTAAAAAAAAATTCCTTTTATGATATTGTGGAAATATTGAACTTATATCCTGTATATGATAAATTGCAATAAATACATTAAAAAAATATAATAAAATAAAACAGTATAAATAGTTTATAAGCATACATTATACACGTCACCTCAGTTAATGTCAGAAATCATATTTCGTGCTACATGGAAAAAAATGTTGCCGTCTGAAATTGTGAATTGTTGGCCCCAATTTATTGCCCAGGGCGCTCATGAATTATAACGTTAAACTGTATTCTTAATGTGACATTTTAAATAATACTATTGAAATACATGGAAGAAACACATCGCAATTAGTCCCAAAAGTGTAAATTTGTATGCGCTTTGCGCGAATTTATTGAATATTTATTTCAATAGTTTAGCAGCAAAATGGCAAGATTTTTCGCATTTGTACCATAAACTTATTATGTCGCCAAAAGGGGCTGAATTCACTATACTTCAACAAATGTTTTCCAACCCCATTCCCCCTCCCCATTATTGCCAAAAACAAATCTACGCCATTGTTTCCTATCCTGGTCAATCGTTACACATTTGCTACATTTCTTTGCACCAGGTACCGTCGTGTACCGTCTACCTGTGATTTATCAACGGTCCATGATTTCTGGGGTACCTCTCCCTTTTCGTTAAGCAACTGTTGCTTTAATATAATACTATTGGCAGTTTTGGTGTCACGTTGCTTTTCATTCGTGTCTCACGAAGATAATTTGTACAACATGTAGTATTGTATTCAAGTTATTAATGGACTTAAATTGCATAAAATTAATACAATCAAAATCAGTTTAATAACAAGAAATGCAAATCCACAAACGGTTCGGCTTGTAATCAGCTACGAAGTAATTTAAATCCTGAGCTAATTTTATTGCTTAATGTTTTCGCCATCCATTTGAATGCGGTAATTTGATTTGAATAAAATAGACAGCATGAATGGAAAATATTCAGCGGTAGAATTGATGGTATGTCACTCTAGTACTAATTAAAGATAAATGTAAACCATTAGGGTGCTTGCTTATAGAAAGATGTGTCACATTCACAGCGTAATTGGTAATAACAGGCTCCATGGTTATCTTTTTCTTAACTGCGAGATGCAAAATATCCATTTCTAATGTATCTTTTTTAACATGGAAATTGAACACTATAGTCATACTGGTATCTCGATGCCTTGAAAATGCTAAATGAATCAATATACTTTTTGGAAACCGTGTATTTTTTCAAAATCTAATCAACTTAATGCATTACGCACAGTATAATTATCACAAAACTGTTAGCCAGATTGCTATCATGGTATACAAATTAACACTAACAGAAAAGTAGGTATATAACATAAAGAAAAACATGTTTATCATACATAAGGAAGGGACGGGAGACGGGAGCTACTAGAACCTCCCGATTCTCTATAAGTAATTGGCCATTAATATTAAATTGGGTGCCAATAATTTATGTGTGTCTCTTTAACCACTAACACCCAAATAAATTCCAACGTCGTGATGTCACTGTTACTTCAATTAGCA